>NC_090053.1:1556183-1853683 GCF_038355195.1 Osmerus mordax | reverse complement strand
ACCCCACCCCCACACACCACCCCCACACACCACCCCCAGACCCCACCCCCAGACCCCACCCCACCCCCATACAAAGGGCTGGGATCTTTACTCCACCCAAGGCCACTGTGACTACAATAACTAAAGATAACGTTTGAGCTGTACTTACCTGGACGTCCCCCTCCTGAGAGCTGAGGAAGGAGAAGTCACTGATGATCAGAGCCAGCAGGTATGTGGACATCCTCTCGGTGGGCTCAAAGCTGGTCTGGGTGGCGATGTCACAGCCCGTCACAGTCACGTTGATGACCTCTGAACAAGGACAGAAGCAGAGGATGATGATGTGCAGCAGGCCTCAGACAGAGGCTGGAGACTTTTTCATCTAAAGGACTTTGTAAAGCCCATACACTAAAATGTGCTGAAAGCAGATAGATAGAGCTCAGTGGTAGAACATTTGATCAAGAGGTTGCAGGTGGTATTTATATATAAATACCACCTGCACGTTGCTTTGCTGTCTGATAAACGACTACATTATCGTATAGTCACATCCACTGACGTTGCTCTTTTCCGTTGGACAGAGCGACGGTGCCTGGTGGGTGGATAAGAGTGATGTGGAACACTGCCTTCATGGCCGGCTCGTCAAAGCAGGGGAAGGTTTTCCTTGCGTGTGTCGGATGCATCTGTGACGTGGCGACAATCCTGTAGGAGATGGAGTATTAGTCTATAACCCTGTAGGAGACGGAGTATTAGTCTATAACCCTGTAGGAGACGGAGTATTAGTCTATAACCCTGTAGGAGACAGAGTATTAGTCTATAACCCTGTAGGAGACAGAGTATTAGTCTATAACCCTGTAGGAGACAGAGTATTAGTCTATAACCCTGTAGGAGACAGAGTATTAGTCTATAACCCTGTAGGAGACAGAGTATTAGTCTATAACCCTGTAGGAGACAGAGTATTAGTCTATAACCCTGTAGGAGACAGAGTATTAGTCTATAACCCTGTAGGAGACAGAGTATTAGTCTAATGTTTGGACCTAAGTAGTGAAGTTAAGAGACATACCAGTGTTTTTTCACAAGCAAACATTCAGCTTAGCTTTCAGTTGGGCTCTAAAACGAGCTCTATCATAGCAGAGAGGTGTATAGTGTCCCTGACACATTTGCCAACCCCTGGAGATTAACATGATATACTGTGTTGCCATTTGAACATAAACATTTGGGTGGCATTTTAATTTATGTATAAGGTCACTCTAGTGAGTTCACATCCTCTTTCTGTGAGAAAAAATACGCTTCCTCATTTGAGAAATGAGCTGTGTCATACCAGCTTATGTATACAGTGGATTAGCGCCAGCAAGCATGTATTATGCAATCATTTAATCACATCTTCCTAGCCACAGTTTGCGATCAAAGTCATAATAAAAAAGAAGCTGTACAGCATGTATGGTGGTTAAAGGTCGCTTTGAATAAAAACCTTCCCCTAAGTGAACACATGACATTAAGGACCTACTTCCTCTCTCCGTCCTCATTGTACTCGCTCCTGTAGAAGCCTGCCAGGTCGTCGGCAAGCTCCCCTTGGAACACTGTGTCCAGCTGGTAGGACGTTCCCTTGGTCAGCTTGCCGCTGAGCTGCAGCACCAGGTACTGGGTGGTGGTCTGCAGACGGGAGCTCTTGATGGTGGGGGCCGCTGATACTCCCACAGCGCTGAGTGTGGCCAGCTGGCCGTCCACCAGCGTGTAGTTCAGCTTGTTGGAGTGGATGAGGATCAGGTCAGTCTCTTCCACACAGGTGAACACCACCAGTGACTTCCCTGTGAATATGTACAGCCCCGCTGAGTCTGTGGTGAGTCGAGGATACAGGGAGACGTTGTAGTGGTCTGGTACCAGGGTCTTGGGGAGGCGGTACTGGTCCCATGGGCTGGTGACGTCCTCGCCACCACCGGATGTCAAGGCAATCGTCCACAGCGTAACGATAGTTGCCACGGAGATAACTGCCAGCACCACGCAGGTGACACACAGCTTACTGACTCTACAGTCTTTCCCCATGTCTGAGCACAGCACACTGTCTGAGGACTGACCCAACAGTGCCAAGCACCGCACTCTACACCGCTCTCTGAAGGAAGAATGGGTGATCTATTAGAACAGTCTTTAGAGGTGGGGAGGCTGAAGACACGCAATCAGCTACAGCTGATAACGGTGAAGAATTAACGCAATAATCTTTCATTGTTCTGATAACGACAGACACCTTTACGGGTTCATCCGTGAACATGGCTGCGAGAGAGAAATCACATCACCTGTCGCAGGTCAGGAGGCAGGGACAGGGGCGTGTCTGGAACATTGATGTGGGTGGCCAGGCAGGGGCACAGCCTCAGAGCATGGTGGCCATCAACCACATATCGAGACTCAAGTTCACATTTTTTTATCTACCCTTTTTGTTGTAGGTAATGAAACACTGCGTGTTATTTACATTTACATTTACATTTGACTGGAATAATCCACAGACCAGAATTGACAAGATGAAGAAAACACACAGGACTGCAGCTGCGCAAAATAAAAGTCTATTATTTTTAATATGAATTATTTTCATAAAAGATTTACAAAACAGTTCAGTAAATATTAACATAATTACCATTAAGCAAACAATGAAAGCAACATCAGTTATTTGCAGGAGAAAATAAAAGCAGAAAAACGAAATGAACACACAATTTTTTCAACTCAAAAATGTACACTGATAACTTATGATCAATTTAGAGCATGATGGTAAATAAAAAAATCTCCTTTAATATTGGTGACAAACAAACAAAAACACAAACCGCCAGAAACACGAGCATTGGGAAAACTCTCCAAACTATAAATACACAACAAGATTAACATTTCAAATAGATGACTGATGTGGAACTTTAGGTTGTGTATAGAATTCATGTGGTTTAAGATTTGATTTGTAAAGCTTCTAGGTCCAAGGTTAAGAAACAGGTTTGAGCAGCTGTTACTGTATACAAGAGAAGGGGATGATTTAGTTCAAAGGGTCATAAAGTTGTAATGATCAATCGAGAACGTTGAACCAGTTGTTTCCAGGAGGACAAATGGTCGACTGTTTTGCTTATATTCTGGTTGAGACTAGAAAGGACTTCTAAGAAGTCTAAGGGATCTCCTGGAGTTGATGTGACCTCATGACTTGAGACCTCCAGCTTGGGTGTTTTATTACCTGGAGGGAAAAAGCTTTGAGACAGTTCTTCTGAAGAACTGTTGTTTCAACTGTGATTGTTTCAGATGGTGGATGGACCAACGACTTTTGAGAACAGTGTACTATAAAACAGTGTGTTGAAGGATGTTCTTTGGAGTTCAGGGGCATCAGCTGGGTAGTGCTGGTGTCTGCTGGATTCTCCTGTTCCACTCTAGAACGCTAGATGGAGCTGTATGGAAATCAGAACTTGTAAGACGCTGTTTGGGCATGCGCTACTTATGATCCCATCACAGCCAGGTGTTATTGTGTTATTGTCGGATGTTTTGTGTATCAAAGACGGTTATGTTGGGGTCATGGTTACGCCGTTCAATAAATATCAGCAAGAGAAAACATCCAATTGATTCTCTCAAAAAATGGCCACCACATGACCAATGGAGTCCCTTCATGGTGCGGCCGCCTCTGCTTTGAACCAATCCTGGACGGCCTTCTTGTTCTCAGTGAGCCACTTGATGTTGGCGTTGGTCCGCTCGATGGCCTGTTCCACCGCCAGCGTGCCCGAGCCGAAGCCCACCTCAGAGTTATCAGCCTTGAACTGCATGAGCTGTGGAGACACATCAAGGATCACCTGCTGTTCTACTGCTGCACCGGGGTTCAGATAGCATCGAGGTTCACCATGCCATTCAAATAATGGCATTAACTATGTACTTGTGATCCTTGAGTTTCTGCTGTACGTTCCTTTGCACTATTTGCGTATCGCCTCATTAATAAAGTGTAAGTGCACTTATTTTATTATATATTATAGATCTAGGGTATTATAGATCTCGGAAAATCATCAATAGTTGCTGATATTTTCTAGAAGAATTTGTCTGGTGTTGGTGACCCACGCTGAGGCTTTGTTACCTGTTGGAGCTCAAAGTGGGATGAGAACCTCTTGGTCACTCCGTTGATGAGGTTGGAGAAGGAGAAGGATCCACCTCCATACCTACAGGGAGCGACACACATCTGGCTTCAGACTGACCCCAACGGGGAGGCTACACGTTGAGGCACCTCCACAAACGTTATCATAAAAACACCAGGCGCCATTCATACGTAACACACAGCCCCGTCCAACACAGCTCCGCCATGTGAATCGTTTTCAAAAAATAGATTGTGAAGCCTTAAGTTGGTGAGAGTGGAGGGATGTAACTCACTGATTAAAGATGTACTCCCATCTGGCTCTGACGAAGTCCCAGGCCAGCGACTGGCCCACCACGTTGCCAGCAATGTAGACGATGGTGGAGGTGGCGTCCTGCTTGCGGATCTTGGTGGCGTCCAGTGTGTACTCCAGGTACCTGATGAAGAACAGGCTCTGGGTGAGAACGAGGCTCTTCTGAAGCAGGCCTAGATACCCTTGTTCTACAACAATAACTCAACCACAGTGCAGCAATCCCATCTGAGCTACAATACTGTGGACACAACAAGAACAGCTGCATGTTTTAAGTGCAACATTACAAACAATGTTGCAGGTGTAGTCTGTTTAAGACACAGCACTACAACCTGATCTCAAATACTAAATACACAAGCTTGGCTTGTCCATGGACAACAGTCATCGACTGCTAAGTGCAGCTTTGCGTGGCCTTAGGTCAAGTGAGAGGAAGCTAGTCCAGGTGGAAGTTGGGGAGTTTCACATCTTTAGTCCAACCTCATAAACAATGTGGCATGTATAGCAGGTCCCTGGCGCTTTGTGGAGCTGTCGTAAAGCCCACCTGTTGAGGAGCCAGGGTTTCTGGGTACAGGCCAGGGCGGCACGGAGCTTGTCAGCCTCGATTGCGATGCTGGCGTTATCGAACATCTTCCAGCCAAACTCCCACTCAGCAGCGCCCCCTGCTGCTATGGAGCTGCAGTACACCGTGGAGCGCAGGTTGGGGTGGATCCTGACGTCGACAAAGCATTTAACGTTTTATTCATTTAGCCAGGAAACAGGAAACAGACAGATAACGACATGACGGATCCCAAGATTGGAACATTCTTAAATTCTTACAGAATTGGAACTCCCTCATTAGATCTCCCATTGTGGACACATCTTCTTGTGAACAACAGAATACCTCATAAACAACATAACTCATGGTTCTTATTGTTAATAGCTTGTGACATGTAGCCACTGTTGTGTTTGTAACTCACGGGTTGTTTTCAGGGTTGTTCATCCACTGCTGGTACCAGCCTGAAGTGAGAGTCACACACTCCTGCTCTCCAGTGCTGCAGGCGGTCCGGATGGCATTCACCTGGTTGTACCTGGGAGGGACAGGGAGGGAGGGATGGAGGGACAGGGAGGGAGGGATGGAGGGACAGGGAGGGATGGAGGGATGGAGGGACAGGGAGGGAGGGATGGAGGGACAGGGAGGGAGGGAGGGAGGGATGGAGGGACAGGGAGGGATGGAGGGATGGAGGGACAGGGAGGGATGGAGGGATGGAGATATGGAGGGACATGGAGGGATGGAGGGATGGAGGGACAGGGAGGGATGGAGAGATGGAGGGATGCAAATGAATGATTGAATGAATAAAGGAACAGAACCATGGCAAGGAGAAAGTGCAAGCAGCGATATGAAACTCACTGGTCCATATGTCCTTTCGGAACATAAGTCCAGTTCCCGGTGATTGTCTTGAAGTGTTGAAACAGAGGTCGTACCTGCTTGTTCAGGTAAGCCTAAAAGAAGAAAATATGTAGATAGATCAATAAAGATAAATATAGATTAAGATGTACGATCTTAGTCAGTTGCTGCTCCTTTCCTCCTTCTCCTCTTCCTTTTATTTCTCTTTATCCTTCTTTCTCTCAAAAGTGTTCTCTTTCTCTCACCCACCACCTCTCATCACAGACATTTAGTTCAACTATCTGAACCTCCACGGAGCAGGACAGAGTTGCCGTGCAGCAGGACAGAGTTGCCGTGCAGCAGGACAGAGTTGCCGTGCAGCAGGACAGAGTTGCCGTGCAGCAGGACAGAGTTGCCGTGCAGCAGGACAGAGTTGCCGTGCAGCAGGACAGAGTTGCCGTGCAGCAGGACAGAGTTGCCGTGCAGCAGGACAGAGTTTCCGGGCAGCAGGACAGCGTTGCCGTGCAGCAGGACAGAGTTGCCGTGCAGCAGGACAGAGTTGCCGTGCAGCAGGACAGAGTTTCCGTGCAGCAGGACAGAGTTGCCGTGCAGCAGGACAGAGTTGCCGTGCAGCAGGACAGAGTTGCCGTGCAGCAGGACAGAGTTGCCGTGCAGCAGGACAGAGTTGCCGTGCCGCAGGACAGAGTTGCCGTGCAGCAGGACAGAGTTGCCGTGCAGCAGGACAGAGTTTCCGGGCAGCAGGACAGCGTTGCCGTGCCGCTGCAGAGGGTAAGCACCTGCATGTCTCCGTACACCTCACTGCGGTCGAACATCAGGTAGAAGAAGTCCATGTTGTCCAGGGCCGACTCCCAGGGTATGTACTCTGTCTCCGTGGAGAGGAACTTGGTGGTCCTCAGGGCCAGCACCGTGGGGATGATCTTAGCCCTGGCAAACAATTAATGCAGGCGTAAACAAATTGAGTGAGTGAGTGACTGATGATTGAGAGAGAGTGAGAGAGAGAGAGAGAGAGAGAGAGAGAGAGAGAGAGAGAGAGAGAGAGAGAGAGAGAGAGAGAGAGAGAGAGAGAGAGAGAGAGAGAAAGAAAGAAAGAAGAAAGAATGAAACAGACAAATAGAGAGAGTGAGAGAGAAAGAGAGAGAGAGAGAGAGAGAGAGAGAGAGAGAGAGAGAGAGAGAGAGAGAGAGAGAGAGAGAGAGAGTAGAGTATTCACGCAATGCTCACCGAGCCAGGTTGAAAGCATCATCTATCAGTTGAGCTCTGTTGATCACTGGAATCGCCTACACGAACCACAACCAACTAACATTAGAAACATTACTCACAGCAAAATCACAGACACTAGTTACAGCCAAGGTAGTTGTTTGTTTTTAATCTACCCCTCGATTGTTGCTCAGAGCGATGAGGAGGTTTTCCCAGTTGCGATCGTCGTAGTTAACCCTGTAGTATCCAACCGTGTTGATGTTTGCCAGCACCCATTCAGTCCCACTGGCTTGCATGGCTGGCACCATCTCTTCATATCCACCACAGAAGAAGAAGATAACTCAGTTATGATATTATATAACCAGTTTTCCAAGTTCGCAGCACCATGAAGCTACTTTGAGCAGCTTATAGATACTTGAGGTAGCTTCACTAAAGCAACAGTTCTCACCTCTCACCACCTCATCAACAGCTCTCACCTCTCACCACCTCATCAACAGCTCTCACCTCTCACCACCTCATCCTTGGCCACATACCTTCTTTCTGCAGCAACCAGAATGTTGTCTGGTCTCCGTTGTTTTTTTTCCACTTGATTGGTACGATCCATTCATAACTGAGGAAAAGCATCATAATAATCACACAAGGTTGTATCATGTACGACCGAGTTCTTTGCTTTGGATCAAAGTGTCTGCTAACTGTATCAGGTACAGCAGTTAAAAGGTCGAAGGTCATCATGAGCAGGACTCCATACGTACTTGTAGGGTGATGGGGCAGTCACCTCGGAGTCAGGGTCCAGAAGGAAGTGCTGCTGGGAGATCTGTCCTGATGTGGTATCTATGGTAACCACAGGGAAACCCATCTGGAGCACCCAACGGTTCATGATATTATGGGTTGTATCGGGAAGAGACGTCCCAGTAGCATCCACTGCCTGGAGAGAGAGAGGGAGGGAGGGAGGGAGGGAGGGAGGGAGGGAGGGAGGGAGGGAGGGAGGGAGGGAGGGAGGGAGGGAGGGAGGGAGGGAGGGAGGGAGGGAGGGAGGGAGGGAGGGAGGGAGGGAGGGAGGGAGGGAGGGAGGGAGGGAGGGAGGGAGGCCAAATGAAAAAGAGAAAAAGAAAAGAGATTGGAATATAGAGGGGAGAGAGAGAAGGATACAGAAAGAGAGAGAGAGAGCAAAAGAAGATGTTTTAAACCTAAAGTAACTTTATCTCAGTGAACACACAGCTATTAGAGCACTGAAGCTAAATTGGTCTGCTGTACTTCAACCATCATGTACTCTGCCATGTTGCTAATCAACAAATGTGGAGATGTGGATGTATAAACCTGTATGTGTATTACGTGGATGAAGGTGGCCGGACCACAGAATACAAGGTCATGATGAGGTAGCGTACCATTTGGAGATGATCCCAGAGGTCGGTGTAGACGGTGTTATTGAAGGCAAACGCGTTCAGGTACGTCTGGAGGGTTAAATGATTTGCTCAGTTCACCTTGAGAGCATACTGAAAATGCAATTTAAAACTTCTGCAACAACAACTGTCCTTTAACACTCAAGCAACAACTGTGTTTTTCATATTAACCACGGTAGAGATATATCGAAACACAACAGAGATACAATACGTTGAGTTTTGTTTTGAGTGAAATATTCTTTTAACGTTCTTACACTGAGCCCTTGTCTGAAAACATCCTCAGTTAGGAAGTCGGACAGCATCCTCAACACTGATGCACCCTAGGGAGAGAGAGCAAACACACACTCACAACACCGCTAGGGTAGAAGATGAACAGAATCACAGCTAGAAGTAGAACAGATATCCTAGTGAGATCTTAATCCATAATCCCCCCCCCCTTCCCGTTTGCCCTGCCTTGCTGTAAGAGATGGCATCGAAGAGTTCACTGATCTGAGCAGGCTTCTGAATGTCTTCTTCCCTGGAGGACAGGGGGTGGGAGGAGGCCAGGGCGTCCACAGCAAACACCCTGTGGACGTCAGACAGGACTATCAGGTCTGTCTGAGGAGGAGAGAGGGAGGAGAGAGAGGGAGAGAGAGGGAGAGAGGGGGGGAGAGAGAGGGGGGAGAGAGATGGAGAGATGGAGAGAGAGAGGGGAGAAAGAGAGGGAGAGAGAGAGAGAGAGGGAGAGAGAGGGAGAGAGAGGGAAGATAGAGAGGGAGAGAGGGGAAGAGAGAGGGAGAGAGAGAGAGGGAGAGAGAGGGAGAGAGAGAGGGGAGAGAGAGTATGGAAAATAATGAATTGGGACACGGCTACATCACCATCATCAGTGAACACTTGATCACCATCCTCATCACCATCATCTCGATCTCAAGGGACACTTAAATATTATCATCGCCATCTTCATCATCATCACTCACCACGTTCCAGTCGGGCTCAGCGTGATCTGCCCCCAGGTACTCCACATAGGAGGCAAAGCCTTCGTTAAGCCACAGGTCGTTCCACCACTTTAGAGTCACCAGGTTCCCAAACCACTGCAAACATGACAGAAGGATTTATGACCCCAACAGATGAACACCAACATTGATTATACCTGGTATAATGATATGGAGAGTTAGGGTGGGGTGAGGGTCACACACAGGGTTAGGTGAGGGTAAGGGTTAGGTTTGGGGTTGGGTTAGATTGTGGTTAGCATTAGGTGGGGGCTAGGTTTGGGTGAGGGTAAGGGTTAGGTTTGGGGTTGGGTTAGATTGTGGTTAGCATTAGGTGGGGGCTAGGTTTGGGTGGGGGTCAGGGTAAGGCTTTGGTTAGAGATAGGTGGGGACTAGGGTTGGGTAAGGGTTAGGCTTGGATTGGGTGATATAAGGTTTGGGATAGGCGATGGTAAGGGTTAGGCTTGGATTAGGTGATATAAGGTTTGGGATAGGCGATGGTAAGGGTTAGGGTTGATCCTGTTTCCAAGAACGTACCATGTGGGCCAGTTCATGAGAGATGATGGAGGCGATCCTCTCTTTGTTTGAGTTGGAGGAGAATTCGGGGTCGTACAGAAGGGCTGTCTCTCTGTAAGTGATGAGGCCCCAGTTCTCCATGGCTCCAGCGTTAAAGTCAGGCAGTGCGATCTGATCTGCAGCACGGAGCGGCCCATGGAATCAGAAAAATACATGAATAAAACTCAACCAAACTGTCCAATATCAGCCTTATCACACCCCTGCACGACAAAAGGTTTCTGGTGAAAATATCTGTGGGTGAAGGATTGTTTATGACTATTAATTTAGGGGCTTCATCAAATGCTCAATAATAAATCAACACATACAGTTATGATAAACAACCTCTCCTTGTGATATGTCTTCGAAAAGGCATTCATACGTCACACATTTCTTCACAAACGTTCACAAACGTTTTTTACCACAAGGGTCAAAACACACAATCAAAAGTAACAGTTTTGTACTAATTAATGTGAATTAAGACCAAGATTTGTGAGTTTAACTGCTAATTTATGTCTTAGTTTACCTGATTTGGGCAGAGGGTAGGTGGCATTGTAATAATTCTCAAAGAACTTGAGGATGGGTCCTGTCACGTTGAGCGCATACTCTCCTTGTCCTGCCTCAATGGCTTTCTTACGAGCATAGATGCGGATCTACACAAAATTCAGGGATTGTTAACTTTATACGGTATTTATACCAAAACTCATATATTTGACATGTGATTGTACATTAATAGACTACATACTGTACATCGTCATTGAGAAAGATAACATTGGCAGATCACTTTTAGACAGACACCAAACCTCACTTAAATTACAATTGTTGCAGATAAATGTTAGATATATTGACATTGAAATACATTACCAGAAGATCAGACGAATTTTCCCCAATAAAACCGAAGTCACAGACGATAAAGGCTAGCAGATAGGTTGACATTTTCTTTGTGGCATCGAAAGTAGAGATAAGGACACTCTGTCCTTCGATAACACCAGAAACAGGTTCTGAAAGTTTTTAGAAAATGTGATTGAGTCTTTCTCCTTAGGAGGACTAATCACTGAGATACGCACGTCTGAACGAACCTACACAACATGCACCTATGATAAAAGTTTTGAGTTTCGACTAAAGACTTTGTGATTTCACATATCACTTTGGATGAAAGAGTCTGCTGTATGAAAATAATGTAAACTATGTCAACAGTAAATTGAATTGAATTAAATTGAATATGAGGATGATAGGTAACTTACTGCTCTCCATGCCATTGGAAAGAGCGATAGTGTTCGGTGGGTGGGTGAGAGAGATGTGGAAGACTGCCTTCATGGCCGGCTCATCGAAGCAGGGGAAGGCCTTCCTGGCGTCCGTGGGCTGCATCTGAGTGGTAGCCACGATCCTGACACACAGCACACAAAGACAAGAGAAGAGGGGGTTTGTTTGTCGTTTATCCTGAAGAAGTGTGTCCGACGGTAACCACACGTTATGGAAATGGACTGATTTAGATTTAGTTTGAATATGGTTTTCATTAAAAAATATTTCCAAAAGTATATTTAGAAAACGTCAATTCTACCTTTGAACACTTGGTACACTGGCTGGATTTGCACCAAAGAGAGGATGAAATCAACCTAAACACTCACTTCTTTAATCCGTCCTCATCGTACTCGCTCCTGTAGAAGCCTCCCAGATCATCAGCAAGCTCCCCTTGGAACACTGTGTCCAGCTGGTAGGACGTTCCCTTGGTCAGCTTGCCGCTGAGCTGCAGCACCAGGTACTGGGTGGTGGTCTGCAGACGGGAGCTCTTGATGGTGGGGGCCGCTGATCCTCCCACAGCGCTGAGTGTGGCCAGCTGGCCGTCCACCACCGTGTAGTTCAGCTTGTTGGAGTGGATGAGGATCAGGTCAGTCTCCTCCACACAGGTGAACACCACCAGTGACTTCCCTGTGAATATGTACAGCCCCGCTGAGACTGCGGTGAGTCGAGGATACAGGGAGACGTTGTAGTAGACTGGTACCAGGGTCTTGGGGAGGCGGTACTGGTCCCATGGTTCGTTGGAGGGTGATGGAGTGGTGGCCAGAGGTGTGGTCACCGAGGTCGGTGGTGAGGTGGTGGTCAGTGGTGAGGTGGTGGTCGGTGGTGAGGTGGTGGTCAGTGGTGAGGTGGTGGTCGGTGCTGTCGGAGAGATCTCAGCGAGCTTAGATTTTTCCTGAGAATAGACGACAGAAAGGGCGATGATGGTGGCCACTGCCCCGGCCCCAAGAACAAGCCCAACCGCTGCCACAGCCTTGCTGATGTAGAAACCTTTCCCCATGTTAACCCTGTGGGAGCGTGTCTGCGTGCAGCTGTATATATACACCATGAGCAGGCCCTCCTCCCACCAGCAACAATAGATCATCCATTTATTCAAGCCTCCTCTGGTGGAGACACTGTAGACAACCTACCGGCGGAGAGAGGGGGGAGATGGACACAAACTGAGAAGTGAAGGATCATTCTGACATGGCAGATTCATAAAAAGTATTACCCATAAAATCAAGTAGGTCTATCTAATCAAAAACGAGACAATCTGATTGTCAATCTGACGATTCTAATCACTGTCATTTATTGGCAGTTAAACCAGACTGAGGGCATACAATCTGTCCCGATGACAGAGAGCAGAAAATAAAAAATTATAGTATTGAATCAAGTAACAAGTATTCAAGTATTGAATCAACTTGAATCACCTCATATATGAGTTGTCGCAATCAGTATCTTCCAGAGTTCTATGTGAAACTGAGTGCATGAGACTTATAAAACACAGTTGTGGGTCCTTTTTGGTTCCCAAGCACCAAAACAATGTGAAGGATGAGTTAACCCTTGTGTTATCTTCGGGTCATTCTGACCCATCAGTCGTTGTGACCCACCGTCGTATTGCGACAACTTTACCGCATAAGTGAAGAATTTTCTTTTAACCGTTGGGCTGTCTCAGACCCCCCACATTGCGAAGGTTAAAATAAAATTATTTTTATTTGTTTTTGTATTGGGTAAAATTGGGTAAACACAACGATGGTTCGTTATGAACCTTTGGGTCATGTGACCCGAAGGCAGCACGAGGGTTAAAGGTTTTGTGTAAGCCACTGTTGCGTAATAGTCCATGTTCAACTGGTTGAGGACAGCCCATCTTTACAACTGCATTTATAAAACTGAATTTGAAAAGAATCCCTGTAAAAGATGTTATTATGCTGTCTGCAAACGCTCTCAGGGCTTGGCTGAGTGGCATGATGCAAACACACACAACAGCACCAGGAAACTGCAGAAGACTTTCTTTTTTTTGTCTCTGAAACCTTGATCATGGCATCTGCCGAATTGAAAACTGATGAAACGAAACTCAGATTTTGCTGTAAATGATTTCTTATTCATGACCTATGGTGTAACTTGTGATAACTTGTGAAATTGTGATACCGGACATAATTAAATCATATAAAATGCAACAGAAGGAACATCCCCCCCCCCCCCACGTTCTGTAGAAAATAAGAGAAAGGACAAACTACACAATAATTCCCTTCTGTCCTTTTATGACGTGTGGACTAATAAAGATCCCTTTTACAATACAAGTCCATAAACCCTTGCTGTGGTTTGTTGCACTGTGTTAATATACACCTCTCCCTGATAACAGGTCATCGGTTGATTCTATCAGCAAGGAAAGGAGATAACGCTATCATAGGTTGTTACGGGAACAGCTTCAAAAAAGGAACTCAATACAATTCTTTAATTATTAAAATGAGACCAGTGGTGTAGTTTAGGATGAAGTAGTGGGCATTCTGTCGATTTACCAACCCCTCTCTCCTTAGTGGGCAGACGGTGTGCATCACATGGACAACACAACTGTACAAGACTGAGTTCCCGATGAGTGGAACATACAATAAAAAAGATGGAGGTATTCCTAGCACTGTGTCCTTTTTTTCCACCAAAACCAAGAAACAATAAGTTCTGGATTGTAAGAGGCTTGCAAAAGCTGAATTGGTTTATGAGTTCTTTCCACTGTGACCCTGCACCCTGATTCTGCACTAAACCTTTGCCAGATGAATATCTTGACAGAAACTTCAAGAAGACTTCAAAGATGTGGAGATAGAGTATCAGCAAGTTTAGAGGGGGAGATAAAACAGTCATAACAGCAGACTAAAACACAGTTATGACATCATGTCAGATTTCTCTTTTGCACGTGTAGAGACTTTCACTGATTAAGACAACAATATTAAAAGTACTAACACTAAGCTGTAGTAGCTTTGGCCTTGACAGAGAGGGGTTCCTTATGTTCTCAGGCAGCAAAATAATGTGCGTTTTCTCTAAGTGGTAGTTGGGACGACTGCCTGTATGTTGTCAATGGGAGGCAAAAGGTAAGAATTCTGTCTGAGTCTCATCTGCAGGTAAAAACATATTGAAAAAAAAACTGCACTTGAGATAAGCACTTGAGAGAAGACAAATTTAGTTTGATAAAATGGACGTTGAACATAAAAAAATCCCCTTCCCCCTGAACTTGTAACAAAAACATGAAACACCGAAACATAAATGTTCCGGACCTTTGGACACTGTACGGGTGCCAACCAGCTGAATATCTTACCTTCGTCGTTCACAGGAACAGGAGGGAAGGGGACGATTCAGTGCTCTGTTTTACCTCAGCATAAAAACAATGTTTTTTCTGAAAGAATTTGAGTATTTTCTTGTTAGCCTTAAAGCTGAAGGGATTAGTTTCTGTACTGGACAGAACTGTGGCCCACATATCATTACTACGTCTCCAATAACCTGCAGTAAATTACTGTAGCCCTCCTCTGCCAGCAAATCAGTAACAAAGAGTCTTTAATAAATCTGTAAGCCATCAGTCAGACCTTCTCTAGCCCTGAATGGTCTTTAAGAATACTAAACAAATGCTGGAGCTAAGTCTTTGGTTGGTAACAGTTTGGTTTGGTCAGTATACCACAGAGAGGACACAGAAACACAATTTCACTTTAATTTAAAAGTACTATGTTCATCTGCTCTTCATAAACCATGTACCCCCTCTGCTTCCCTCCAAACTAGGTACTTGCGTTACCATGATATACCACTGCAGAATGTGAACATTTAACTTTGAGTACAATTCCTGTAGGATGCTCATAAAGTGAAATGCAATATGGAACAGCCTCCAGCAGGAGGGATGAAGTGACAGGATGAGGTAAAGATGAGAGCTAAACCTAACACACTAAATTAACATGAGTTTTTTCTATTTATTTAAATATTTAGAATCTGTTTTTTGGATCTCACATTAGTGGGATAATCCGGGTGTATGTGAAAGGGTATGTAGAGGAGTTAGCTGAGACTCTACTGACATCTCATTCCAGCCATGGGCAACGGTCTCAACGTGAAAAACAGAGAGGCATTAACGAGAGGTTACAGCAGGCCTCGGATGGAACAGAGAGAGGCGTTAACGAGAGGTTACAGAAGGCCTCGGATGGAACAGAGAGAGGCGTTAACGAGAGGTTACAGCAGGCCTCGGATGGACCTTTGGTTCGATTAAAGTTCAGTTTACGAAGCAGTAATATATATAACATGTTATACAACCCACTCCCTCAAGTGTCTAAATCACCACCCAGCAATCTGCTCAGCAGGGGTCAGGAGCATCCTGGCTCTTCATCCAGCCTGACAACACCATGGCACACAAGACTGAGCAGCAAACCTGAACCACTTTTTATGATCATGGGAGCGCTTATCTGGAAATTATTCTTTAAAAACAACCTCCAGGACACAAAACACTTGTGACCAAAGTTCTAAGCATCTAATATTTTATTGTTTCTAGAAGTCTTTGACAGTATTTCTAGTGTTTTCAGTTATACTTGTCACTTTTGCACACGATTACACTGTCATCGTCACAAATAATCAGAGGACATGTCATTTAGGTGACCTTCTAAATGTTGTCCTTGGACCTGAGAACCTGGGAGTCAGGTGGCTGAGCGGTGAGGGAGTCGGGCTAGTAATCCGAAGGTTGCCAGTTCGATTCCCGGTCATGCCAACTGATGTTGTGTCCTTGGGCAAGGCACTTCACCCTACTTGCCTCGGGGGAATGTCCCTGTACTTACTGTAAGTCGCTCTGGATAAGAGCGTCTGCTAAATGACTAAATGTAAATGTAGAACACAATGAATCCAACTTGTCCTTGAGATCGTCGTGAGAGCATACTGTAGAGGGTATCCTTACACAGTAAGATAACCAGTTCTAAACTTCCACGACAGGGTGAGCAGTCATAGATGTCATTTGGGCAAAAACAGTAGTTTGGGACAGGTGAACAGAAACATTAATCGCACAGAACTGATTGCCTTCTAGGATTGTAGGACTCAATTCAATTCATTTGATCAAGAGGGACAGTTTTGGTTAACTACTCATAACTGTCTGCGATGCTGAGCTATTTCTGGACAAAGACCGTTTGTCACCAGCAACAGGTGCACAAAAACGTTGGTCCCTTACTATTGTTCTGTCCTGTGTTCGTTGGTCACAGTAATGTTTACTTTGTACCGCTAGTGAGCGGTCTTGTCACTGTCTGACCTAACTGGTGTGCTTCTATGCTCTTTGGTACCGATGTCCCGCCTCTTATTTTCCCAAAACATTCGAATACGAATCTCTGCAAGTCTTCGGATTTTCACTAATAACGATGACATTGCTGGGCTACCGGGGCTAACATGTCGATGGTTTGAAATTTGGCTTCAGCAGAAAATATTCGACAGCTTTCTATAACATCGGATCTACGTCACGCGAACCTGAATGAACGCGCTATTACTTCAAATCTTGATTTAGATGGCTGACAAGAAACATTTAAGCTTTTCCACAATAAAGATGACCCCAGGGGTGTAAGAGAAAGAGGGAAATCTTTTTAAATTAGTCCGTTTTTAAACGCTGTAGGCTACTGTAAGAGACTGCTGAACAGACCCGTTAAGAGCTGGCAAGCGAAACAAAAGTTGACAGTGGATAGTCGTAACTTTAGCAGTTACGTACGGAGTCAAAGGGTATTCATGGTAGCTGAAAATAGTTGGCGACTTACCAGATGTGTGTTATCTTGCCAGATAAAAACGTATGTTGTATAAAACCAATTACTTTAGCGCCGCAAGCCCTGGTTCATCATACAAGTACCACGGCCGGGACATTTTCATCTGTATCGCGGACTATGTTGTAAAGTGTTGTTGACTTTAGTACAGTATTTTATTTCCCTCGAATCCGTGCGGCCGAACATGGGACATACAGTCAACTTCAATTCGATTTGTGCCCAAGACTATTTTCCTTGAAAATATATAATTCCAACATACTCAAAAGATAGCTGAATTAAAGATAAATGTAACGACAATGAGGTTAGAGAGGAAAAAAAAGCAACATTAAATCTCACATGGGAAGATCAAGTCAACCCTAAAAAACTGATGCTGGATTCACCGTCCCAAAACCTGCTGACGTGCTGAGCAATGGAAAGATGATCCCCTTCGTCATTTAAGGAACAATCAACTAGTAATCCCACTGCTAGCGGGCCATTCACATACCATACAGTCCACCCAACATCACACCATCCATCACTTCCCGTTGCAGTAGACCTCCAGACACAGGGTCAACATTCTCTCGGTACAGATTAAAACAGAACAGACATTTATTGTGCCAGGATCTACTGTACATAGTCAGAAACATTATGCAGTGTATCATGTAATTGTCAGATACTGAAATTACAGCAGCATGTAGTGAACCCTATAAAATAAAAGGCTAAATGGAATGCTTTGTTCAGTAATACTGATTTGGACTATATATGAGGAGGAAGAGGAGGAGGAAGAGGAGGAGGGATGCAGTCCAGTCTTATTAACATAATAAACAACCCAAATGCACAGTAGAGTGAAGGAGAGGAGGCATTATATTACCATAGGAATAAACTGGTATATGGCAAGTACCTATTTGTGGTCTACCCGAACTCCATAGCAGGTGACCATGTGATCATCATGTCTCTGTCTTGATCAAGACAAGAGGAGGAGCCTCGTCGGTCCCAACGTCTCTGCGTCACGTGATTAAGACAAGGAAGGCACTGTGTGTGCCGGCGCGTTTTTACATGTAAAAAAAGAGAGAGAGAGGGAGGGAGAAGGATAGCAGAGCTGGGGGGGCGTGTTCAGACAGAGGGAGGGAGGAGGATAGCAGAGCTGGGGGGGCGTGTTCATACAGAGGGAGGGAGGAGGATAGCAGAGCTGGGGGGGCGTGTTCAGACAGTGCTCTTAGTGGGCAGCTCCGTGCTGTTGTGTCGCGTTTTCCTCGAGGTGCCGTCGTCGCGCGGCCGAGCCTTCTGCAGGCTGGACATGGCGGCCGTGCGCTCGATGTCGATGAAGGCGTAGAGCTCTGTGCGGCGTGTGGGCGTGGTGGGGGGCAGTGGGGAGGTGGGCGTGCGAGGGGTGTGGGGGTTGCTGCTGTCTGAGGCAGCCTTGTTGGCCCCGCCCCCTCCACCCGTGTTCTCCATCTCCACCTCGATGTAGTTGAGCGTCTTGGCCGACTCCGGGCCCAGCGGCGGCCGGCGGAAGTCGAAGTTGAAGACGGAGGGGCCGTCGGTTCGGCGGTGGGCCGTGTCAGGGCGACGTGCCGTTTCAGGGCGGTGGGCGCTGAGGGGCGCCGTCACGTTCTCCGTGTTGACGTAGTTGTGCGAGGGCTCCAGCAGCGCGGCGGAGAGGGGGTGGGAGCAGGACAGCTGGAGCAGGCCGTGGTGGTTGTGGTTGTAGCCGTTCACGGACGGCGTCTTCATCCCCCCCCCTCGTCCGCTCTCCTCCTCCTCCCTGCTGAGCTTGCGCGCCTCCCAGACGGGCGGCAGGGCCGGCAGGTTCTCGTAGTCCAGCAGGGCCGTCCGCCGCTGGGCCGAGTTGTTGACGTTGTGAAGGTCTGGGGTGAGGGGGGGCGGGCGGACACAGCGAGGGGAGGTGACGGGGTGCGAAGAGGGGGGAGCCGGGCCGGAGGAGGAGCCGTTGGATTGTGTGTGTGAGAGCTCGCTTTTGGCCTCCGTAGAGCCTCCATCTGTGTCTATGTGCCCGTTGGCCTCCCCGGTCTCCCCAGGCAAGCCCTCCTCCCCATCCTCCTCCTCTTCCTCCCCCTCGCTGTGCTGCCGCCTCTCCCTGGCCATCAGCTGCCTCTGCACGGGCGTGGGGCCCAGGACGAAGCGCGCGCCCTGGGACTCCAGGAGCACCTGCGGCTCCGGTTGGGGGGGAGGGGGGTCGGGCCGTGCCCGTGGTGGCGGAGGGGGAGTTGGGGGCAGCTGGCTCTGGGCTGACCCAGGGCTGTCCAGGGGGCTGGGCACAGCAAGGGGGCTGGGATGGTCCTCCAACAGGCCTGTGGTGTTCACATAGGTGTGGATCTAAATGCGGGGACAACAGTCAACATCAGTCCAGGAACTGGTTCTCATTTCCTACACTGTTCTGTCCGAAAAACAATAGATCGTGTTGTTTTAACATTAGACACACAATCTGTGCAATCAGATAAGTGTTTGAACTCAATAGAAGCCCTGTTTAAGAGATAATGACTGCTATGACATTGCTTCTGGATATTCAAATGCAATCTGATTTGACTAGACTAGTGCAATGCCCGTTTGAATGAAATACTTTTGTGATCTTGCAAAAGGGGGTGGGCCTCGTAACGTATGCTGCTATAATCCTGCCGCTCTGACCAAACTGGAGTGACTCATGTCTCCATCGCTTAGTGGAGCCATGAAGAGCAAACAACTCCACACTCAACACTGCATGTGCTTCAACTTCTTACACTGCCCGGATATCAACACCGAGACAACACAGAGATTCCTGCCTTCCCGCCAATACGTGTTCATCCATGTGTGTGTGATGCTAAGCAGGTGTGTGTGTGTGATGCTAAGCAGGTGTGTGTGTGTGATGCTAAGCAGGTGTGTGTGTGTGATGCTAAGCAGGTGTGTGTGTGTGATGCTAAGCAGGTGTGTGTGTGTGTGTGTGATGCTAAGCAGGTGTGTGTGTGTGATGCTAAGCAGGTGTGTGTGTGTGTGTGTGATGCTAAGCAGGCGTGTGTGATGCTAAGCAGGTGTGTGTGTGTGTGATGCTAAGCAGGTGTGTGTGTGTGATGCTAAGCAGGTGTGTGTGTGTGTGATGCTAAGCAGGTGTGTGTGTGTGATGCTAAGCAGGTGTGTGTGTGTGTGTGTGTGTGTGATGCTAAGCAGGTGTGTGTGTGTGATGCTAAGCAGGTGTGTGTGTGTGTGTGTGATGCTAAGCAGGCGTGTGTGATGCTAAGCAGGTGTGTGTGTGTGTGATGCTAAGCAGGTGTGTGTGTGTGATGCTAAGCAGGTGTGCGTGTTGCCGTACCGCCTCGTCTCCCCCCAGCAGGGGGTGTGTGGACTCGTCCCCCAGGGAGGGAAGCCGTGTGCTGGCCACGGACGGGAGGCGGCTGGAAGGGTGTGACGGCTCCTCGCCCACAGAGGGGATCCGGCTCACACCGTTGGGCACCGTGGGAACGGAGTAGCCCAGAGCTGCACACACACACACACACACACATCATGGACTAAACACTCCAGTGATCTTTCCTTCCTCAGTCAGTTGAAGGTATATAAATAAAAAGCCTTTCTGATACATCATCAGAGCACACTGGCTCACAGCACGGAGGGAAATGCTCATGAAAACACTGATGAAGTTTCAGGATAAATGGGATAAAGGGACAGTTAGTAGAGGTGTGTGTGCAGGAGTGTGTTTCACCTGCAGGGGTGTGTGTCTCTCACCTGCAGGTGTGTGTGTGTGTGTGTGTGTGTCTCACCTGCAGGTGTGTGTGTGTGTGTGTCTCACCTGCAGGGGTGTGTGTGTGTGTGTCTCACCTGCAGGGGTGTGTGTGTGTGTGTCTCACCTGCAGGGGTGTGTGTGTGTGTCTCACCTGCAGGGGTGTGTGTGTGTCTCACCTGCAGGGGTGTGTGTGTGTCTCACCTGCAGGGGTGTGTGTGTCTCACCTGCAGGGGTGTGTGTGTGTGTGTGTGTGTCTCACCTGCAGGAGTGTGTGTGTGTGTAGCCAGGTGGCTTGGCTCCAGTACTGCCTCCTCCACCACGCTGATGCTGTGGCTGTGCATCACCTCCTGCAGCATGTTGAAGATCTCCTCCGCCCGCGCACACTTGAAGGCAAAGATCCCTGCCAAACACAAACACACACTGTCAGCATCCGCAGACAACTCCTTTTAGTCTCTTTCTCTAGTCATTTCTGCATCATTATGTTCACCTTTTGCTCTAAAATGGTGCAAGATCACAAGGAGTTAGGCAGATATGGTGCTGTATGCATGCATGTATGTATGCTGACAACATACACATTCTCAATGTCTAAATACAAGAAACACTGAACCAAAGGTATGGCAAGACATCAGGGACAAACCACACACAGTCCCATACAAACCACACTGCAAGAGAACACCACAACAGCCTAGATCTGACAGATCCACGTCTTCGACCACAACACCACACCAAGGATGGGCATCAATACTGGGGGCGTGTCTCAGTATTGTGTCGTCATGGTTACGAAGTGGCAGCTTGACTTACCGAACACACTAGAACCCCCATAGCAACCCTCCCAACCCCCATAGCAACCGTCCAGCTCTCCAACATCATCCTTTTGGAAGCATAGGGGTCATAGAACAACAGGTGTCACTGGGCGAAACGGCGGTCTGTCACACACAGTTCAAACAATCAAACCCGACAGAGATAAATCACTAGGGGAAGAAAGTGAGACGAGACGATCCTTAGATCTTTACACATTTAGGATGGATTCTGTTTGAGCTAATTAAGTATTTTGGGTTTTGTTACAGTTGTGCATTTCTAATAAACACTAACCATATATACTGTAACTATCTACAAGTACCTATCCATCCACCATATGCCTAAAGCTAATCTCTTGCATGAAATTGTAATCTCTGTCAAATAAGTTAATAAGAGAATTAGAAAACAGGTGTCCAGCTCTGACTGGACTAACAGAGAATGTGTGTGTGTGTGTGTGTGCAGGAGCAGCGTTTACCCTGTCCAGTCTGACAGCGCCGGCCACTCTCAAAGGAAAACAGGTTTGAGTCGTAGCCATAGCGACGCAGGCACAGGTAGGGCCACCTGACGTCGTCACGGCGATGGGTGTGGAGGACCAGCTCGGCCTCGTTCAGCTCCATCACGCCGGCGCCCAGCTCATTACCATCATCATCCACGTTCACCACCTGACAGCACACACACACACAAGTTGCAGTTGAATAGTTGTGACTAAGAATGAATCAGTGTTAGGACTTTGTTAGCCATCTGGGTGGAGCCTTAACCTGAGCTAACACTAAGGGCTATATTGACATCATATCGATCATTCAAACATGTGAAATGGGTCCAGAAAAGAAAAGAATATGAAGAATTCTGATGGCAACTGTCCACATAAAGAAACCATAAAGGAAGCAGCCTACCACCAAATTTAAGACATTCAATGTAGCACCTTATAGCATCAGTTGATATTAACAAATTATATGGCTTTTCTGTTGACACTGCACCAGCGGAGACCCACCTTAAATTTGGTTTGATGATTATCTGGGATTGACTCTTTCTCTGGACAGCTTAAGCAGCTACCCATGGCTTCTTCAGAGCTCCATCTGCTGCCTGTGACGGAGAACACACAAGTTCAGTTTCCCCGTTTCACTGACTGGAATCAGGGCATCAACAAGGGATTGGGAGTGTGTGGATGGGCAAAGCTCAGTGGTAGAGACTTGCATTTGACTGCAGATGAAGAGGTGACTTGCAGAGTTTGAATACATTACAAAGTTCACATCAGGATGTGTTTATTCCCCTCAGCAGAGCGTTACTCACCTATATACAGCCACCAGTAACCCTGGTCCCATTCTCTGAAGCCTGGGGCGGCTCATGCTCTGTTAGGGACAGAGCGGAGGCTGGAAAAGGAAAGTCTGACATTTCAAGCTGTGATTTGATTACATCATTGATTATGGATACTGACTGACTACTGATAAACTCAACAGCTTGCCACAGACAGTTTCAATATAACGACCACATATGGTAGCTAGGAAGGTTTTAACAAGTGAACACAGAAAGGCTACTGCTTGTTTACAGAATTATTTACTTTGGCTAATCTAACCAATTTTTGCAAGCTGAGTCGCTTACTAGCTAGACTGGCTGACTTGCTAGGGGTAGAAACCACATAACGTAAGTTAGCTAACAGTAGCTCGCTAAATGTTTGTTTTTTTACTCAAACCCGGTGAGGTTCAAATAAAATACACTACTACACAAGCGACGCCAACACATTAAATAAATACTCATGTTGTGGTAGAAATGTCAAGCAGACAATGCAAACTGGTCAATTAGTAGAATCTGACCAGGTATGCCAGCTAGCTAGAAGATAACTTAGTAGCAAGCTAATTGGCCAGCTAGCTGTCCGCTGCTTGAATAAGCTAATAGTTAGCTAGCTAATTAGCTCGCGCTAGCTACCTTTCACAACAGGGTTTCACAAATGCAATATAATACAGTAATATGTAATGCTCACGTGGCGCTGATTAAACTTCTTCCACGCTTTCTTCCAAACTTTCCTAACGCAAAGTATACCAACTTGATGGTGAGCTATCTCATACGATGCTCATAAAAGAAGCAAGCTCGCTGTAGCCTGTTAGCTCAACTCAATCACCACCATCTTTCCTCTGCGTTGCCAGAGCGCCAAAAAAACAATCACAACTTCTTTCAAAGCTAGCTACCGTACGAGTTTGCGAAAACAATAGAATAAAAATCGATACAAATCCATGAATAATCCCTTAGGTTTCCATATGGGAACTAATTTTTCGGTTAAATCTTGTTTCTCCTTCCGAAAAATCAAGTTTAGTTTTGTCGTGCCGTTTTCTAAGTGGCTAACTTGCTTGGCTAAATCACAGCAACTTAGCTAAACTTCCGAGAGTTGGGGGAAGAAACTCATTTACTACAATGTAGTAAATGTGTGGATCTTTGCGCAAGCGCGGGGACATAATACAATATAGTAGAGTTAATAGAGTCACTCAAAATAATAATAGAAATGGATGTAAGTTAAATTAATTCGTTTACTTTATTGAAACAACATATAGGGAATAAAGTGAACTATACGATACTATGGGTTGGGTTATGATTCACAGAATCCGTCGTGCATTCCTTACAATTACTATCGCAGTCATGTTTAGGCAGGTAAATAGATGTTTATGATAAGAAGCCTACACACTGATACTATGAGACAATACCATACAGAACTCTTAAACACAAAGTAATACCCAAATGGTAAAAAAATAAAAATAAAATTGTAATAAAATCTGCTCCTTTACATTTTTTAAGCAGCTATCACTACCTACAAAATATGTATCAATTCTGTAGTAATATCCATACATGAGTTAAAACATAATTTCAACGTTCTCAAATCTCATGTAATTTTTTGTATAATGTAAAAAAAACTAAAACGTATTACTTAGTCTGAGTGAGCCAGTTTTCTTATAATAATTTTAAATGCTGTGTACAAAAGCGCATTGTGAAAATATAAAGCATTTATACAAACACCCAAAAATAAAAGAATGTAGCAAGTATATACAATTGTGTTACATTAAACATTCTGTTATAATTAAATAATATAGTTTCTAATATAATTTCCCAGGTATTTCTGTTAAAAGTACAATAGGTAAAGACTTTTCAATAAAAAAAATTAAAGTTTTATGTTCTTTTAACATATTGTGCAAGTTAATCAGGCCCTCCGAGGGCTGACTAACAGCTCAGCGCCATTGGAATCTAAATTAATAATTTACAGCAGCCCGCTACTTTCCAGCCAATCCCCTTCAATGAGCTTTCTTCCTTTAATCTGTAAAAACCATTGTCAATCAAACTCAAACTGGAGGAAAGCATGGGAAAATGGAGGGCTCTGTTTTTCAAATAAGAATATAATGTATAATGTTACCTATTGGAGTTTTAACATTGGTCTTAAAAATAAAAATACAAATGGTAGAAAAATAAATTTGCCATATATCCCTGTAGTGCGAAACATGTTACAAACATGTGTCATGTTTAGACACTTTCTCCCTTAGTAGTCCATATACAATCTTTAACGTCTGGTGCACACCATATCTGAGGGTCGAAGAAAAAAGATATGGTGAGTTTACTCTCTACAGTAAGTGTTAACTTGTTTAAACTCTGTGGAGTTTTCTTTGTTATTCATGCGATGTGCAGATACGGGGTGCTGCCTTCCCAAGCAGAAACTGGACATTTGGTCAAAAGTTAGTTCATGCTGTTCTCGATACAATTAAAGGCAGGGTAGGTAATGTTTTTGAGAATTTATTTTTTTACTGAAATAAACTTATAGCGATCAATAAATCAAATACTCTGACAGTAAAATAAAAATATATCTGATATCTGTGGCCGTCGCAGGGCTGTGATAAACATGACCAATCATTGCGTTCGGACCGAATGCAATGATTGGACGGGCCACTCGCCTGTTTATCTACCTCAGGCAGCGTGTTCATGTGTGGGGGAGTAGCTTTCAAGGGAGGGGGTGGGACATTTCTGGTTAGATAATTTCAAACAAGCCAAAACTGCTACTTTCGCAAAAAGGACCTACCCTGCCTTTAACACTTGCTTTGACATGTGGTCGAGTCTTATGTCTCAACAATGACTTAGAGAAGATAGGGGCTCTGATCAGCATCAGTGGTTACTGGAGGGCAACATGATCAGCGGTTTACCTCTCTGGTGGTCTGGGTTCACGTTCTCGTAGATCGGGTAGAGAGGATTCTCCTGCTCATTCCGTAGTTTCCTCGCTCTGAGCACGTCTCTGACACACTGGTGAAGGTACGCGTACTGGCACTGTGCAGGGGAACACACACTCCTCATGTAAACATACACAGCATCATGTGAACACACGCCTATGAATACACACACACACCAATATATGAACACACGTCTATGAACA
Source organism: Osmerus mordax (assembly GCF_038355195.1). Classification (NCBI taxonomy): domain Eukaryota; kingdom Metazoa; phylum Chordata; class Actinopteri; order Osmeriformes; family Osmeridae; genus Osmerus; species Osmerus mordax. Next base: position 1,827,905 of record NC_090053.1, on the reverse strand, counting down.
CACACACACCAATATATGAACACACGGGCCATATAATGACACAACAGGTCATTACACAGAATTATCCATGATATGCATGCACAAAATACACATACACTCTGGGACTAGGGAAGAGAGCCCTTACACACACACGCGCACGCACGCACACACGCACACACACACACACTTCTTGAGTCCTGGGCCTCTGACCTCAGTCTGCACCATGTGAGAGCGGTGTAGGCGCAGGTCAAACACCGCCCCATATAGATCCACTGTGTCCTTAGTCTCCATCTGCTGTAGAACTCGATCCAGACTGATGAAAGTTCCTGTTCGGCCCACACCAGCACTGGGGGAGAAAATGTATAGAGAAAACATTTTACATTTAGTCATTTAGCAGACGCTCTTATCCAGAGCGACTTACAGTAAGTACAGGGACATTCCCCCCAAGGCAAGTAGGGTGAAGTGCCTTGCCCAAGGACACAACATCAGTTGGCATGACCGGGAATCGAGTTCGCAACCTTCGGATTACTAGCCCGATTCCCTCACCGCTCAGCCACCTGACTCCCTCTGTCTGGTGGCTGACAAGAGGCATGTGTCATTTAATATAGTTTCATCCCTTTATAGTGTTTTTTTCCACAACCACCCACCCACCTGCAGTGGACCACGGTGGCCCCAGCACCAGGAGTCCTGTTGATGTAGTCGCGGACTGTCCTGACGAACTGGATGAGTGACTGGGTAGTCTCTGGGACCCCGTGATCGGGCCACACGGTGTAGTGAAACTGACGCACCACCCTGGAAAAACTCAGCTGCTCCTCCTGAACACAGACACACATGTACCAGTAAGCTGGAGCCATCCCTATTTGAATAGTACATGGGGTTGGCTGGTGATATGAGGCGCTAAAGCTTTTGTTATTCTGTTATCGTAAGTTGAACAGTTGTGTTTTGTATAGCGTCACTGTTTTATGAAAGCGGAAATGTTTTCCAATGGCTTGATGAAAGAATTGCAATCAAGGTGTAATAATAACAAAAAAGGGCAGTAAATCATAGTGTAGCTGAAAGAATGTAAATCAGAAGGTAACTGAATCTCACGCTGCAGATCTTGAACTCGCGGATGGTCCACTCTGGCAGGACCGACTCAGACAGCATTTGCACGATGAGGTCACCGTAGTACAGAGGGTCCAGGTCGAACGGCCAGTAGTGGTCACACTTCACCTGCAACGGGCAGAGACAGAAACACCGTCAGGGACCTGCCCCCCGTTCCCCCCGTGCCCCCCGTGCACCCCATTCCTACCAGCTAACACCCACCATGTTGTATCTCTCTCCAGGGTTAGAGAAATCTCTACCGGGCCATGTGTGCCTATACAGGGTCATGTACTGTAATACTTTGATCGGTCGACCAAACACTAGATCGTGTCGTGTTATGATGTGGAGAAAATAACTGTAGACAAAATAGCTGCCACTGGAAATACCCACCCTGCCTTTCTCCACACACTGCGTCACCATGACGATGTTGTGGACGTTTTGCTCCCACACCATTTTCCAGAAGTCGTCTTTGGTCCCTGGGAGAGGACCCTGCGTGGCTATGTACTCCCTTCGGAAGTTGTTACCCTGAAGGTTAAAAAGTACCTCTTAGATACGGTCATGCAAGTGAAAATCACATTTTCGGCATCCTTCATGTTAACAAAAAAGGCAGTTTAAACCATGCACTTCTGATCCTTCATTTCCCGCTGTATTTTCCCAATGCAGTGTTTGTATGTCACATTATAGTGTCCGCTAAATGAATCAAACTTAAATGAAATGGAAAGTCAAAGTGTATCTCATTTGCGTCTCATGATCCACTCACAGGAATGTAGCTGGCGTTGATGTAGTCTGAGCAGGGGTCATCATCCACGTACGACAGCTTCACACGCGTCGAATCGTCTGCACACACGTGGAAGATCATATAAAACAAACATGGAGGGATGGATGATGTCGTTACCTCGCCTAGAGCTGGACGCACTTCACTGCCTTGAGGGCGTATGGAGTTCCAGCTGTCATCTACTCACAGGGAAGGATGTTGTTGTAGCGGTTCTTCCCCCGGTTCTCTGGGAGCAGGGCCGTGTCCAGAGGCTGGTTGCGTCCCACTTCCTTCAGATCCTGCTCATTCACACATGGAGATCTTATTCATGTGGTAGAAGCAACATCCAGGCAGTGCGTATATGAAGTGTCAAATACGGAGGGAGTCAGGTGGCTGAGCGGTTAGGGAATCGGGCTAGTAATCAGAAGGTTGCTGGTTCGATTCCCCGGCCGTGCCAAATGATGTTGTGTCCTTGGGCAAGGCACTTCACCTTACTTGCCTCGGGGGAATGTCCCTGTACTTACTGTAAGTCGCTCTGGATAAAAGCGTCTGCTAAATGACTAAATGTAAATACAGAACACAAGCCTCACTGTTGTAAACATGCATGTAGAGTTTCTACATGTTCTTTAGTTATCCCTAACACTAACCCTAACCCTATATTTTTTCTGAAAAACACACATAATAATATATTATTTTGGGGAGGGGGGGAGAGTTCATATTTAGGGCTTTTAGTATTTGAGCACAGACAAGTCCTTGATAGGTACCTCGTACTCCTCAGAAAGCAGGTAGTTGGAGTCGGCCTGCAGTTTGCTGTAGTGAGACTCAAAGTGCAGGGTCTTGATGGGGCTGCAGAGGGGAGGAAACATAGAGAAAAACAGCCAATGGCAAAACCAATCAGACAAACACGGCAAAAGAAAAAGAACTGTGAAAACAAGCAGAAACTAAAGCAAGCATCTCTAAACATACCTTGAAATGCGTCGATTGCTGAAATCAAGTGGGATAAAGAAGAACAGGTTTCAGTACACTCATTTCTATTCTTTTTTACTTTAGCACCCTGAGATTGCCTTTACAATGAAGAACTCACTAAACAATTAAAATGCATTATTATGATTATTATTGTGTCTCTGAATCCGCGTCTAAGCAGGTATGTTCCGTGTCTTACCCCCTGACCCCCATGTGCACCCCGGAGGAGGACCTCTCACTCCTCATGCTCATGTGGACCACTGGCCTCTCCTGAAGACTCCTGCAGGAGAACACAGAACACCAGACACAACACAAAACACCAGACAGAACACAGAACACCAGACAGAACACCAGACACAACACACAACACCAGACACAACACAGAACATCAGACACAACACAGAACACCGGACACAACACCAGACAGAACACAGAACACCAGACACAACACAGAACATCAGACACAACACAGAACACCGGACACAACACCAGACAGAACACAGAACACCAGACACAACACAGAACACCAGACACAACACCAGACACAACACAGAACATCAAACAGAACACCAGAACATCAGACAGAACACAGAACACCAGACACAACACAGAACACCAGACAGAACACCAGAACATCAGACAGAACACAGAACACCAGACAGAACACCGAACACCAGACAGAATCTTTCTAATCAATGGTGTATATTGGGAGATGCTTACACTTTGTGAGCCTTCTGTCTACAGATGAGCAGAGCTGTGATGGCCACCATCATGGCCACCAGGAACATGCCGGCACTTATGCCCTCGATCACACCAGTCAGAGGCTCTGGGGAGGACACACACTGGGAGGGTTAGGCAAGGTCACATTATCCACCATGCGTCTACATGCTAGTTACTATAACTGTAATAGACTTAATAAACTTAATGTCAAGGGTTGCTGTAGTTACATGGTAGGTAATATAACCCTAATGTAAACAAGTTGCAGAGAACTATCTAGGGTGAAAATCCCAGCGTGACCATCTTTCCATCCATCTATCTCAGTCCTGTTCCACATCAAAGCGAGGACCATCGCACCTGCTTCGGTGACGAGGGGGAGGGAGAGGAAGGTGTCTGTGTAGAGAGGAGAGGCGTGCTGATCCTCGTCCAGCTGGGTGAAGGCACGCACGCTGAGCCTGAGGGACACACAGTCTGTCAACACACACCTCCATGCTCACACAGTCTGTCAACACACACCTCCATGCTCATACAGTCTGTCAACACACACCTCCATGCTCACACAGTCTGTCTACACACACCTCCATGCTCACACAGTCTGTCAACACACACCTTGTTCACACAGTCTGTCAACACACACCACCATGTTCACACAGTTTGTCTACACACACCTCCATGCTCACACAGTCTGTCAACACACACCTTGTTCACACAGTCTGTCAACACACACCACCATGTTCACACAGTTTGTCTACACACACCTCCATGCTCACACAGTCTGTCAACACACACCTTGTTCACACAGTCTGTCAACACACACCTCCATGCTCACACAGTCTGTCAACACACACCTCCATGCTCACACAGTCTGTCTACACACACCTCCATGTTCACACAGTCTGTCTACACACACCTCCATGCTCACACAGTCTGTCTACACACACCTCCATGCTCACACAGTCTGTCTACACACACCTCCATGCTCACACAGTCTGTCTACACACAGCTACACCTCCTTACTCATTTAGCAGAGACCACAGCAGCGTACAAACACATACATTAACATTAACATAATTGAACCTCCTCTACCTGTATGGGGTTTTGGGTTTAAGAGGTCCATCACAGAATGGGTTCAAGCCTTTCTCCTGGTCCTGGCCCTGGTCCTGGTCCTGGCCCTGGTCTTGGCCTAGGTCAAGGCCCTGGCTCTGTGTGCGGTCGCAGGGCCCTCCCAGACTGTCCATGCCGGTGCCCAGGTTGACCTCCAGGCTCTGGGTGGCGCTGTCAGGACCCTGGGCACAGTGGCTAGGAAAGTAGCTGGTCTGGTAGGCCGTGATGGAGCTGTTGGAGCGGTACTCCGGATAGGAGGGCATGGGGTGCTGCTGCTCTGGCTGCAGGGTCTCACTATCTGGACTCACAAGACAGAACAAAACGCCTCATATCCTGTCACGCAAAACATTCACCTCAGTGTATTGTGAAAAGTGTGCGTGTGTTAGAGCTTGCTGTGTGTGTGTGTGTGTGTGTGTTAGAGCTTGCTGTGTGTGTGTGTGTGTTAGAGCTTGCTGTGTGTGTGTGTGTGTTAGAGCTGCGTAGCTTCAGTACCGTCAGACTCGGCCACTATCACTGTGAAAAACTTGACGGCTCCGTTCACGTCGCTGAACCAGCTGCAGTTGAACTTGAAGAAGATGGAGGACTTAGTGACCAGGGCAGAGCTGTCACTAACACGAGCAGAGAGGGAAGGCAGGGGCGGGCCTGAACAACACACACACACGCACAGTCACACATAACACACTTGTGTTCGATTAGAAAAAGAGTCTGTCACTAGTGTGACTCTATAAGTTTGGCAAATATAATCATAGTGACCATACAGGGATACAGTGCCCATATTGTAAAGCACAGCTGTGGGACTATACTATAGATGACTTTATCTATCCTCAACATAACCACACACACAGTCCCCCCCCCCTTCTCACGGTCGATCATGGTGACCACGCTGTCCTCGGAGGCGTCGCTGGTCATGCTGTCGGAGATGGCCTTGACGGAGACGGTGTAGCGTTTGTGGGGGTCCAGCTGGGTGATGTGGTAGACGGCGGTGTCTCTGCCGGTGCGGCGGGAGTACACCAGCGTGCGGGAATCCCGGTGGAGACACTCGATGGTGTAGGAGTCATAATCGGCCTCCGGGGGCGCCCAGGAGCAGGAGATGGAGGTGGAGCTCTGGGGACGACAGTGGAGGCTCTGCACACGCTCCGGCTCTGGAGGGGGGCAGCAGGGGGGCAGCAAGGGGGCAGCAGGGGGGCAGCAGGGGCGCAGAGTTACACAGCAACATAGGTTCCGGACTGGTTTTAGACAATCATCTATTAAAGAGAAAGTGTCTAGGGAAGGCTAATATTGTATAATATTATTATACTACTAGCATCATACTATTATTATACTATTACTTGGAGCTTGTTTGTTTTAATTCTGGTAAACATCCTAGGAACATCCACAAAAGGAACCACCCCACTACAGCAGATCACTTCCCCAGTTTTAACAGCACCGCTGGTGCCACCTACTGGTGCGGATGCTCTTGTGGATGGCGAGGCTGTAGGCAGGGCTCCCCCCGGCCCCCCCGCTGACGCTCTGCAGGCTGAAGCGGTACAGCCGGCCGGGGTACAGGCCCCGCAGGATCCGGCTGCCGGAGGTGCGGGTATGGTACGGGTTGATCACCGCCAGCTGGTCCCTCGGGTCCCACAGCAGCAGGAAGTCATCGTAGTCCGACCCCAGAGGGCCGCTCCAGGTCACCTCCAGGGAAGTGTTGGTGACCCCTCCGAAGGTCAGCGACGACGGGGGTCTGGGGGCTGTGGGGGAGAAGGAGGAGGGTGAGGAGGGTGGGGTGAGGAGGAGGAGGGCATGACAGTTACACAGTTACACAGTACAGTACTACAGTACCAGTTAAACACTCCAGTACTACAGTTAAACACTCACGTACTACAGATAAACACTCCAATTTTACTGTTAAACACTCCAGTACTACAGTTAAACACTCCAGTACTACAGATAAACACCAGTTCTACAGTTAAACTGAGCGTCTGCTAAGTGAGTAACGTGTCTCACTGGTCCTGCCCATGGCGTCGGCCCTGTTGGACAGCTCCCCGCTGTGCGTGAGCATGACGGTGCTGTAGAGACGCCCTGGAACCAGCTGTGGGAACACGTGCTGCGTGACCTCTGACCCCAGATGCTGCTCGGCCTGCTGGGAGCCGTCGGGGTTGTAGAGGGACAGCAGGTAGCCACTGACGTCACCCTCCGCACGCTCCCAGCTCACCTGCAGGGCCTCTGATTGGTTGAGGCTCCTCGCCTGTAGGGAGGTGACTGCAGCAGGGACTGGATGGAAGGAGGGGGGGAGAGGAGGGGGAGAATAGAGGGAGGAGGGGGGAGGAGAATAGAGAGAGGAGGGGGGAGGAGAATAGAGAGAGGCGGAGGAGCAGAGAGGTCAGGGAGGGGTTGTTTAATCTACATTCACTTAATGGGGGGAGGTCAGAATGAATGAATGAGGGAACATGCATACTGGTCCTGGCCCAGATGGCAGAGTCATTGGTCTGCTCTCCGCTGCGTGTGAGCACCACCAGCCTGTAGGGGGCGCCAGGCGTGAGCCCCAGGAAGGAGCAGCGCAGCATGCTGGGAAGACCGCTGCGCCGGTCATGGAGGCTGTCATCCCCGGCGTACAGGAACACATCGTAGCCCTCAAACTCGCCCTCGGGTGGAGACCAGCGGAATGACAGACTGCTAGTGGTGGTGGTCTGGATGGACAGCTCTGTCACAGCTGCGGGACCTGAGGAGGGAAAATAATCTTTCATTGAAAAAGGTTCTCTTATATGTTATGGTTTTCTCACCATAAAATATAACTGCTTCTCAACTTCACATTTTCTCAACACATACATTTGACCAAAAGTCCAACAGTTGAATGTACACAAAGGTGCCACACTACATGTGGAGCACTGTGTATCACTCAGATGTGAACATCCAGCAGCGCTGTTCCTCCGCCTGAGAGGCGTGTCTTACGTGGGCCTGAGAGGCGTGTCTTACGTGGGCCTGAGAGGCGTGTCTTACGTGTGCCTGAGAGGCGTGTCTTACGTGTTCCTGAGAGGCGTGTCTTACGTGTGTGTGAGAGGTGTGTCTTACGTGTGCGAGCGTCTGCGTGGACGCCCTCGCTGTGCACGTCTCCGCTGGCGGTCTGGACCAGGACCCGGTACTTCCTGCCCGGCGTGAGGCCGTGGAAGCGGTACTGGGTGGCGCTGGCGGCCTGGGAGGAGTTAGCCACCAGCCCGCCCCTCTCCTCCAGGAGCTGCAGGATGTAACCCTCGGCAACGCCTCGAGCCTCCTCCCAGCTCACCTGCAGACTGCTACAGCTGTGGAGGTTGTCCACCTGGAGACCTGTCACTGCCGAGGGGACTGGAGGGGGAGGAGGGAGATATATAAGAACTAGTAGAGGGTTGGTGATCGGTTATTTTAGTTACGGCATGGTGGATGGGTGTAGCTCAGTGGTAGAGTATTTAACTGAAAACCAAGAGGTCCCAGGTTCAAATCCCCCCGTCTGCCACTTGTAGAGATTAGATTACATCGATTTACATTTAAAGATACTTGAAATCTACTCAATCTTCTTTAATGACATCATGACGCCTACCGGTGCGTGCGTTGGCTGTGAGGCTGTTGTTGAGCTCCCCGCTGAGGGACACCACTGTGATGCTGTAGATCTGCCCAGGCTGCAGGGAGCTGAAGCCCAGCTGGTTCTGGTGCTTCTGGATGGGCCTGGACTCCAGCCGGCGCGCCCCCTGCTGGAGAGAGACCAGGAAGCTGTCCATGTCCCCGCGTCCTGGCGTCCAGCTGGCCCGCAGACTGCTGCTCTGACCGCCGTTACTCACATGGATGTTCTTCACCTTGCTGGGGACTGGAGAGGAACATGCATCATTTCCACCACAATACTGGTTTGCTCTCTGCTTTTTAGGATCTTATGAGGACATGTTTCTATTGTTGACACTCTGCCCGTGTTTGTCACTGCTGTTAGGATTTAAACTTGGATGACACTCGACCTGAATAAGCTGCTTTTCAGAAGGTCAGCAAGGTTCAACAAGCCGAGTCCATCCCCCCAAGCTCCACATCCCTCCCCAGCAATACAGACAATGAACTGACAGCAAGAAGGCTGGGTCAGCTGAGGGGCAGCTGAGGGGCAGCAGGGGGTCATCTACCTGTCCGGCCCTCTATGAACTGAGCCCTCTGATTGGGCCCGCTGAAGGTGGAGACGTGGATCTTGTAGAGGCGCCCGGGCGTGAGCGAGGAGAGCAGACACTCCCCGGACGCGCTGCCCAGCGTGAGAGGAGGGAACACCTTCATGTCATTGAAGAGGAGCTGCACCTCGTAGTGATCCACATCGCCGGGCGGAGGCAACCACGTCACACGCAGCTCCTCCGTGCCGCGGCCCGCCAGCGCCAGAGCCCTCACTGCCGCCGGGACTGGAGCGGGAAACACGGAAGGTTACAGAGGTCGAAGGTCATGTGTCGACATGTCAAATTTAAATCATGCCCTTGAGTCGTGTTTATTTGTGATGGTTCACTCAACAAACACGTGTGCTATAACTTAATTTCCTGATTGATAGGTTCAACCATTTGTATGTTGCTTTGGATTAAAGCATCTGCTAAGTGAAGAAAATGTCAGGTAATGTGATTTGGATCTGGATTTGAAAACCACTGTTCTGCTTAAAGTCTGAAACACAACCAGGCTGGAAAACAAGCCCACACCAGAAACACAACCAGGCTGGAAAACAAGCCCACACCACAAACACAACCAGGCGCTCCGTGTGACTCACAGGTGCGTCCGTGGGTGGAGGCGCTGGTCTCGTACTGCCCGCTCCAGGTGCTCACCACCACCGTGTACAGCCGGCCTGGCACCAGCCCGTTGAACACACACTCGTTCTGGGTCTTCTGCACCGTCTGGTTCTGGTGGAACACGTTGTTGTGCTTGATGACCACCTGGTAGTGGTCGAAGTCCCCCGCCGCATGCCGCCAGTACACCTTCAGGTAGTCGTCACGGGCAGAGTGGATCGCTGTAGGACTCTGCACACTGGACGGTTCTGGAGGGTGATGAGAGAGGTGAGGAAAGTGGTGAGAGAGGTGAAGAAGTGGTTAGAGAGGTGAGGATGATGATTAGAGAGGTGAGGAAGGTGATTAGAGAGGTGCGGAAGTAATTAGAGAGATCACTCTGACCACTGAAATAATAGAACTATCCACTTCTGATCCTTGATTCACTGTAGTACTTTCCACAAGCACTATTTGCTACCCTCACTTCAGATGAAAGAGTCTGCTACAGGTCATGTGACGTGCTACAGGTCATGTGACGTGCTACAGGTCATGTGAAGTGCTACAGGTCATGTGACGTGCTACAGGTCATGTGACGCCTGCGACGGCAGAAGACCTACGTGTGCGCTCCTGCACGACCGTGTGGTTCTCATAGGCACCGCTGCGGGACGCGATGGAGATGTCGTAGAGACGCCCGGAGACCAGTGAGCTGAACACGCATGACGGGCTGGTCTTGGACACGGCCAGTGTGTGCACCGTCCTCTCCCGGTCTCTCAGGGTGACCAGGTAGCTGTCCACCTCGCCCGGGGCAGGACGCCAGGACACGCTGAGGAAGTCCATACGACCGTTGTTGCTGACAGTGACCTCGCCAACCGCTGCCGGAACTGGGGGGAGACAGAAGGAAGCGTCATTATAAGAGGTAGGAGAGGGGGGTGATGGGGGACAGGAGAGAGAGAGAAGAGGTAGGACTGGGGGGTGATGGGGGAGAGGAGAGAGAGAAGAGGTAGGACTGGGGGGTGATGGGAGACAGGAGAGAGAGAAGAGGTAGGACTGGGGGGTGATGGGGGAGAGGAGAGAGAGAAGAGGTAGGACTGGGGGGTGATGGGGGACAGGGGAGAGAGAAGAGGTAGGACTGGGGGGTGATGGGGGACAGGAGAGAGAGAGAGAAGAGTTAGGACTGGGGGGAGATGGGGGAGAGGAGAGAGAGAAGAGGTAGGACTGGGGGGTGATGGGGGAGAGAGAGATGAGGTAGGACTGGGGGGTGATGGGGGAGAGGAGAGAGAGAGAAGAGGTAGGACTGGGGGGTGATGGGGGACAGGAGAGAGAGAGAAGAGTTAGGACTGGGGGTAACAATAACTTAAAGCACTTTGGAATCGTTGTCACTAATAATCAATTTGTCAGGTCTGAATTCTCCCCGTCACCACCAAACACTGTAGAAACCCCTCCTGCTTTCTGTCGGCTACATCATCTTGTCGACCTCAGACTTGTACACGGTAGATTGGTCTGCACTTTATTCAAATACCCCAAACCGATTGCCAATTGTTCCGCCATCTCTCAAACCTACACGAAGGCCTTAACACAACTTTAGAACTACACGTTGTAGGCTACAACTCTCACGTAAATACCCCTCCCCTGGCACAAACAACACCGATGTGCTATTGTGTTGTTTAGTAGTTTTTAATTAAACGAGAAACCCCTGAAATATTTGAGGCCAACTAATATTGCGCACAACAGTTAATTAATTTACTCGGACTTCTATGATCCTGCGCATTGTCGTAGTAGGCCTATCACCGGTGCAGAAAAAAAAATCGTACTCGTAAAGGCCTTTGTTTATTTTTATTGTTTATGCTTTATTTCATATATTTTTTACTATTCGTTCTGTACCCTGGCCATCGTTGAAAATATCGTTATAATAACATATTAATATATTATAAATGTTATTTACCCGTTCAGATTGTTCGTGATGCAACTGTTATTACGTCATAATGGCATGCAAACACATATAATTACAAAATTCTAAGCATTTGGTCAGAGGCGCGTTAACTTTCTGTTCGTGTTCAAAGCCTATTTAAGCTGTTTTTCTATATATCGTTCTTCATCACAGCGGACTTCAATTCAGGTGAGTACTTTGACATTTAAATGGTTGGCCTATATTGGAAACGAAATGTTGATATTTCCTTAGACAAAAATAGATATGTAGAGCAAAAAGTCAATACTGTATCACTTGAAATATGCCTGTTTAATCTCAACGTGATGAAAGGATGCCGGATTTGGCGAACGTTACGTTTTCTATAACTTCAATTTGAGCGTTCAAAACCAATATTTATTAATCTCACATCTTATTTAAATTTAGAAGCATACACCTCTAGCTAGGCCAATTTGAGAGACTTTGTCGAGTTAAACTTTGTCAGGCATGTTAGGGTTTATCAATTTAGGTAGGCCTACAGAGAGGGCTTGCGCAGTTTGCTCAGACACAAGAAAACTGCAATTACGTCTAAATCATTATTCCGATACAATCGACATCACCAACTTCGTCATACTAATAATATGTAGTTAGCTAGCAAGTTTAGTAGTACCCGCTATACAAAAAAAGAAAATTTTAACGGGTTAACAACGATAACTAAACTAAGGTGGGCGGGGCTTTTGCGAAAGGTCAATTGGATCTGCTCAGACAAGAAAAATGCAATGAGACGTCACAATCCTTATTTTATAAAATAAACATCACCAACTTCGTCATACTAATAACTAGTATTGAGTGTAGAGTTGACAGCAGTAATCCGTATTACAGACAGCAGAATAAGACATACTGTTTGAGGTGGTCTTCTTAGAAAGTGGTTAACTAAATACTATCTTCATTGCTGCCATTTTGGAGGAATCCTGATGTGTGTATATTTGATTGGTGGTTTCAAACGGTAAGATTTACAGGTTATAATTGCAAGATTTTTACTTCTGTTTTGCCTTTTCAGAGAGGGTCAACCTGAAACCCAGAAGGAGGTCATCATGCCTTTTCCTTTCTGGAAACGGCAACCGCTAGTAAGCACAACATTGATTTTTATCCAAATCTAGACAATCAATGTATTAATATTGCTGTATTTTCTATCAATGTCAGCATACAAAAAGGTGTATTTGTCTCATCTCATCCGCAGCTACACACATGCAAATGTGACATTCCTGGCTTCCAAAGCCACATAAAAACAGTGTCTGAGACTTTGCAGAAACTGCAGCGAGACCATGAGCTCTTGGAGTCTAAGATTCTGGGGCAAAAAGGTTTCCATAAGGAATGGATGGAGGCGGGAGACCCTGAGCAGGCCATCAGAGACCTGGAGGAGAAGCTGGACGCCTTGGCAAGGGACCTTGGGAGACAGGTCACACGACAGGGAGACCAGACCCAGAGTCAGCTGGTGGACAAGGTGGAGGACATCTCCAAGACTCTCTCACAGGAAATGAGGCGTCTGTGGAGGATGTCCAAAAAGGTAAGGACGATAGGTCCAAAGATTATTTAAGACTTGCTTGATTTTTTTGGCCGGCTTTTGATGTTTTCATTAGATGGTTCACTTATTTGCATCCAATAATGTTGAGGACAATGCTTAGTGGACATGCAGTCATTAGTTTAACATTTAGGGGTTGTGCATGAATGAATTCATTCACTTTGAGGTTTTAATGAATGTATAGAACGAACATAGACTGACTGTATGCGGTGAATAAGATCATGTATTTTTTTATGTAAGCCAAAGGAAGAAATCCAGTTTTACTGTATTCTAATGTTCCCATGTATTCATCTAACAGAGTGATCCAGGGTTGGAGTCTGAGGTCTTGGAGAAAGGTGAAAGCCCCACAGTGAAGGTCCTGCCAGGCAGACTTCCAGGTTTGGAACAGACCAAAATAACCTCCCTGACTGCTAACAACTCTGGGGTTCCTCTGGAGCAGCAGATCAGCAGGCCACTGCCACCCACTCCCCGCCGTTCGAGGAAGAAGGTACTCTCTTCCCCGAGCCCTAAGTCAGCCACTCCTCTCTCCCCGAGTGGTGCATCTATGCCGGGGTCTAGAGCATGCAGCATACTGCAGTGTGTCATGTGTGGGCCTGAGGCAGACACAGATCCGGGCAGGCAGGAAGTCAAGTCCACGGAACGTGGCTTACAAGAGGAGCAGGATGAGCAGTTCAGCAGACCACTGCCACCCACTTCTCGCCGTCCGAGGAAGAAGGTACTCTCGGGCCCTAAGTCGGCCACTCCTCGCTCCCAGAGTCCGGCATCTCTGCCCAGGTCTAGAGCATGCAGCATACTGCAGTGCGACATGTCTGGCTCTGAGGCAGACACAGATCCAGACAGACAGGAAGTCAAGTCCACAGAATGTGGCTTACAAGAGGAGCAGTTCAGCAGACCACTGCCACCCACTCCCCGCCGTCGAAGGAAGAAGTTCCTCTCTTCCCTGGGTCCTAAATCGGCCACTCCTCGCTCCCTGACTCTGGCATCTCTGCCCGGGTCTAGAGCATGCAGCATACTGCAGTGCGACATGTCTGGCTGTGAGGCAGACACAGATCCGGGCAGGCAGGAATTCATGTCCACGTATGGTGACTTACAAGAGGAGCAGGATGAGCAGTTCAGCAGACCACTGCCACCCACTCCCCGCCGTCGAAGGAAGAAGTTCCTCTCTTCCCCGGGTCCTAAATCGGCCACTCCTCGCTCCCCGAGTCGTGCATCTCTGCCCGGGTGCGACATGTCTGGCTCTGAGGCAGACACAGATCCGGGCAGGCAGGAAGTCAAGTCCATGGAACGTGGCTTACAAGAGGAGCAGGATCAGCAGATCAGCAGACCACTGCCACCCACTCCTCACCGTCCGAGGAAGAAGGTACTCTCGGGCTCTAAGTCGGCCACTCCTCGCTCCCAGAGTCCGGCATCTCTGCCCAGGTCTAGAGCATGCAGCATACTGCAGTGCGACATGTCTGGCTGTGAGGCAGACACAGATCCGGGCAGGCAGGAATTCATGTCCACGTATGGTGACTTACAAGAGGAGCAGGATGAGCAGTTCAGCAGACCACTGCCACCCACTCCCCGCCGTCGAAGGAAGAAGTTCCTCTCTTCCCCGGGTCCTAAATCGGCCACTCCTCACTCCCCGAGTCGTGCATCTCTGCCCGGGTGCGACATGTCTGGCTCTGAGGCAGACACAGATCCGGGCAGGCAGGAAGTCAAGTCCATGGAACGTGGCTTACAAGAGGAGCAGGATCAGCAGATCAGCAGACCACTGCCACCCACTCCTCACCGTCCGAGGAAGAAGGTACTCTCGGGCCCTAAGTCGGCCACTCCTCGCTCCCAGAGTCCGGCATCTCTGCCCGGGTCTAGAGCATGCAGCATACTGCAGTGTGACATGTCTGTCTCTGAGGTAGGCACAGATCCAGACAGACAGGAAGTCAAGTCCACAGAACGTGGCTTACAAGAGGAGCAGTTCAGAAGACCACTGCCACCCACTCCCCGCCGTCGAAGGAAGAAGTTCCTCTCTTCCCCGAGCCCTAAGTTGGCCACTCCTCGCTCCCTGAGTCCGGCATCTCTGCCCGGGTCTAGAGCATGCGGCATACTGCAGTGCGACACGTCTGGCTCTGAGGCAGACACAGATCTAGGCCGGCAGGAAGTCAAGTCCACAGAACTTGGCTTACAAGAGGAGCAGGATCAGCAGTTCAGCAGACCACTGCCACCCACTCCCCGCCGTCGAAGGAAGAAGTTCCTCTCTTCCCCAGGCCCCAAGTCGGCCACTTCTCGCTCCTTGAGTCCGGCATCTCTGCCCGGGTCTAGAGCATGCAGCATACTGCAGTGTGACATGTCTGGCTCTGAGGTAGGCACAGATCCAGACAGACAGGAAGTCAAGTCCACAGAACGTGGCTTACAAGAGGAGCAGTTCAGCAGACCACTGCCACCCACTCCCCGCCTTCGAAGGAAGAAGTTCCTCTCTTCCCCGGGTCCTAAATCGGCCACTCCTCGCTCCCCGAGTCGTGCATCTCTGCCCGGGTGCGACATGTCTGGCTCTGAGGCAGACGCAGATCCGGGCAGGCAGGAAGTCAAGTCCATGGAACGGGGCTTACAAGAGGAGCAGGATCAGCAGATCAGCAGACCACTGCCACCCACTCCCCGCCGTCGAAGGAAGAAGTTACTCTCTTCCCCGAGCCCTAAGCCAGCCACTCCTCGCTCCCAGAGTCCGGCATCTCTGCCCGGGTCTAGATCATGCAGCATACTGCAGTGTGACATGTCTGGCTGTGAGGCAGACACAGATCCGGGCAGGCAGGAAGTCAAGTCCATGGAACGTGGCTTACAAGATGAGCAGTTCAGCAGATCACTGCCACCCACTCCTCGCCGTCCGAGGAAGAAGGTACTCTCGGGCCCTAAGTCGGCCACTCCTCGCTCCCAGAGTCCGGCATCTCTGCCCAGGTCTAGAGCATGCAGAATACTGCAGTGTGACATGTCTGGCTGTGAGGCAGACACAGATCCAGACAGACAGGAAGTGAAGTCCACAGAACGTGGCTTACAAGAGGAGCAGTTCAGCAGACGACTGCCACCCACTCCCCGCCGTCGAAGGAAGAAGTTCCTCTCTTCCCCGAGCCCTAAGCCGGCCACTCCTCTCTCCCCAAGTCCGGCATCTCTGCCCGGGTCTAGAGCATGCGGCATACTGCAGTGCGACACGTCTGGCTCTGAGGCAGACAAAGATCCGGGCAGGCAGGAATTCAAGTCCACAGAACGGGGCTTACAAGAGGAGCAGGATGAGCAGATCAGCAGGCCACCACCACCCACTCCCCGCCGTCGAAGGAAGAAGTTCCTCTCTTCCCCAGGCCCTAAGTCGGCCACTTCTCGCTCCCTGAGTCCGGCATCTCTGCCCGGGTGCGACATGTCTGGCTCTGGGGCAGGCACAGATCCAGACAGGCAGGAAGTCAAGTCCACGGAGCGTGACTTGCGAGAGGAGCAGGATCAGCAGATCAGCAGACCACTGCCACCCACTCCCCGCCGTCGAAGGAAGAAGTTACTCTCTTCCCCGAGCCCTAAGCCAGCCACTCCTCGCTCCCAGAGTCCGGCATCTCTGCCCGGGTCTAGATCATGCAGCATACTGCAGTGTGACATGTCTGGCTGTGAGGCAGACACAGATCCGGGCAGGCAGGAAGTCAAGTCCATGGAACGTGGCTTACAAGATGAGCAGTTCAGCAGATCACTGCCACCCACTCCTCGCCGTCCGAGGAAGAAGGTACTCTCGGGCCCTAAGTCGGCCACTCCTCGCTCCCAGAGTCCGGCATCTCTGCCCAGGTCTAGAGCATGCAGAATACTGCAGTGTGACATGTCTGGCTGTGAGGCAGACACAGATCCAGACAGACAGGAAGTGAAGTCCACAGAACGTGGCTTACAAGAGGAGCAGTTCAGCAGACGACTGCCACCCACTCCCCGCCGTCGAAGGAAGAAGTTCCTCTCTTCCCCGAGCCCTAAGCCGGCCACTCCTCTCTCCCCAAGTCCGGCATCTCTGCCCGGGTCTAGAGCATGCGGCATACTGCAGTGCGACACGTCTGGCTCTGAGGCAGACAAAGATCCGGGCAGGCAGGAATTCAAGTCCACAGAACGGGGCTTACAAGAGGAGCAGGATGAGCAGATCAGCAGGCCATCACCACCCACTCCCCGCCGTCGAAGGAAGAAGTTCCTCTCTTCCCCAGGCCCTAAGTCGGCCACTTCTCGCTCCCTGAGTCCGGCATCTCTGCCCGGGTGCGACATGTCTGGCTCTGGGGCAGGCACAGATCCAGACAGGCAGGAAGTCAAGTCCACGGAGCGTGACTTGCGAGAGGAGCAGGATGAGATCGGGAGGAGGTGGGAGGAAAGGCTGAAGGTACTGATGGAAGAGAGGGAGAGGAATCTGGCCGAGTTACTCAAGGTTTTGGAAAAGGAGATGGAGCGGAGGTGTGAGCAGCTGCAGAAGACAACAGGACAACCCAGCCCAGATGATACACAAACACCCAGTCCAGATGATACACAAACACCCATCTCAGATGATACACAAACGGAAGAGCAGAAGGTTGTCAGTCTCCTGGCTCCTCCAGATACCACAAAGGCAAGTGAAGGGAAACTCATAAAAACCTGTTTTCTTCGAAGGGCTGTTCCGTTGAGAATCCTCCGTCTTCAAAGAGAATTTCACCAAGAGGTAAAGAAGGAAAACGAACGGCTGAGTAATTTGGAGAAGACCATGGAGGAAGCAAAGAAGGCTGACAAATCCAGACTGGACGAGAAGATAAGGACCCTGCAGATGGAGTATGAAGAAAGGCTGACAGAGGAGAGCGAGAAAATGGAGAGAGAGAAACAAAGGGGGAAGGAACGGATAAAGTGCTTGCGACACACGGCGATGGAGAAATTAAAGGAGGAGCAACTAAAAGCGGAGGAAGGACGGAAGACGGAAAAAGAGAGAAGAAAGAAAACGGAAGAAGAGAGGAAAAAAAGAGAGAAGGCAGACAAACTGAAAATGGAGGAGGAGAAAAGGGAGGAAAAACATAGGAAAGAGGTGGAGGAAAAGGAGGGAAAACTTCAAAAGAAGCAGGCGGAAAAACTTAGGAAGGAGAATGCAGAAATGATGGAAAAATGTAGAAAGGAAGAAGAGGAAAAGGAAGCAAAACGTAGAAAGGAGGAAGAAAAGGAGGAAAAACTTAGAAAGGAGGAAGCAGTAAGGAAAGAAAAACTTAGGAAGGAGGAGGAGAAAAGAGAAGAAAAACTTAGAAAGGAAGAAAAGGAGAAAAAAGAAAAAGAGAAAAAACGCATGAAGGAAGAGGAGGTAAAGAAAGAAAAACTTAGGAAGGAGGAAGAGAAAACTGAAGAAAAACCGGAGGAGAAAAAAGAACAAAAACAACTGACGGAGGAGGAGAGAAAGATAGAAAAACTTAAGGGGGATGAGAAAGGAGAACAAAAACGACGGAAGGAGGAGGAAGATAAGAAAGAAAAACTTAAAAAGGATAAGAAAAAGGAACAAAAACAACCGACGGATGAAGAGAAAAGAGACCAAAAACAACAGAAGGAGGAGGAGAAAAAGAAAGAAAAACTTAAAAAGGAGGAGGAGAAAAGAGAACAAAAACGACAGAAGGAGGAGGAAGATAAGAAAGAAAAACTTAGGAAGAAGGAGGAGAAAGCTGACAAAAGATTTAAGAAAGAGGAGGAGAAATGGGAAAAGATACGTCGTAAGAAGAAAGAGGATGAAATCAGGAAAATTATACAGAGGAACAAGGCGGAGGAAAGGGCCGAAAAACACAGGAAGGAGAGAGAGTTTATGAAACAAATAAAGATGGATGTGGAAAACAGAAGGATAGCAATGTTGCTGAGGGAGGAAACGAGAAGGAGAGGAATACAGAGGAAGATGGAGGAGGAAAAGGAAGAACGCCGGAGAAAGAGAGAGGATAACGAGATTGAAAAATGGTTGAAGATGAAAATGGAAGGAAAACATAGGACAGACAGAAAGGAAGAAAAACTGATGGATGAAAAAGATGTTGAAAAACGTAGAAAGGAGGAGGAGGAGAAAAAAGAATTGAGGAAGAAGGAGGCAGAGCAAAGAGATAAAGAAGCAAGAACACAGTTCCTGGAGAAGGAAAGAAAACAGAGAGGGAGAGAGGAACAAATAAAGAACGAACAAGAGAAAAAGCGAGCAAAAGAAATAGCGAAGAAGCTGGAGAATGAAATAAAACAAAAAGAGAGAGAGGAACAAATAAAGAACGAACGAGAGAAAAGGCGAGCGAAAGAAGAGGCGAGGAACCTGGAGAAGCGTAGAAAACAAGAGGAGTGGGAGGATGGATGGGAGGAAGAACAAAAGTTAAGGAGGTGGATGGAAAAACGAAAGTCTTGGTTTACTTTGTTATTTTCGAAAAATACAATCAACCCAATGTAAAGGTGCAAAAGAATAACAAAGAGGTGGAAAGAGTAATGATACGGAGGAACAAGGTGAAGGAGAAAAAACCTAGGAAGGAGGAAGTTATTGAAAGAAATAAAGATGAATGTGGAAGAGAGAAGGATAGAAATGTTGAGGAAGGAGAGGAATACGGAAGATGGGGGAGATAAAGGAAGAAGGACTGAGCCAGAGAGGGGAGAATGAGAAAATGGAGGAAAAACAGGATGATTTTTCTTTCTTTCTTTAAAAAACAAAAAACAAAAAAAACATAGGAAGGAGGAGAAAAGCAAAACTCGTGAAAGAGGAGGCGGGAGATAAAAAGACTAACAACAACAAAACCTGCAGAAGGAAAGAAAACAAAAAGAGAGTGAGGAGAAAAGAAAGAAAGAGCAAGAGAAAAATATAGAGAAAGAAAGGCAGAAGCTCATTGGTAAAGAAATAAGGATGAGCAAAGAAAGAGATGGTTTACAATTTCATTAAGAAAGAAAGTTGACCCTAATGCAAAGGTGCAAAATCAATCCAAGTGAAAAGAAAGGAAGAGGGAGAGATAGAGAGAAAGAGGAAAGAAAAAGACGAGAGGGTTAAAGAGAACCACCAGCAGTCAGAAGACAGAAAAAAGGATCTGGAAAACAATCTAACCAAGGAAGAGAGGCAAGGAAGGGAGCAGAAGATGGAGAAACCTGAATATGAAGCGACAGACAGCATCTTCATCTGATGCAGATTGGGTGATTTCAAGTAAGACTCGTCCAAAGCCATGTACCACTTTGTACACAAACTGGCCTAAATCCACAAAGTAGTAGGCTACCAGTCTCAAGAATAGCTAGCGCCACCTAGTGGTAGATTACCATGTCCTCATATACAGCTAGCGCCACCTAGTGGTATGTGTGGTATACTATTAGAAGTTAAGCTCGAGAAGAAAGCAAACTTGGACGTTTTTTTCTCCAGTGATTAGGTCAGATGACCACAACCTTCTGGCTGTAATGATTGGGCTTGTGAAAGAACAGAATGCAGAAAAGGAAAAGGCAACAAATAACTGAATCCTTTACTTCAGAAAATGAAATGAATGAATGAATGACATGAAATGAATGAATGACATGAAATGAATGACATGAAAAGAAACGAATGAATGTAGGAGCAAACCTACAAAAGATGGGTCCTCCACAACAGCTGAAGTTGCAGAGACGATTTAATAAAGAGTCATTTCACACAAAAAAAAATTGTAAATAGGTTTGTTATGTTCGTACTCACGAAACCTAAGAAATGTATTGAACAGGTAAAAGGTTCACTGTTAAATGTATTAGGACATAAGCCTTTTGGTATTTCCTAAAGCTAATCGATGTTCGTGAGAAACTAGATGTTTCCTGTGAGCTGACGGTACTGCATATGAGCTGGACACACACAGGGTCACCATCCTCTTCCTCACCGACCGGAAGGGCTGGCTTTTTGAAAGAAAGGCCTTGACATGTCTGATGTAGTCCTGACTTCCTGTACATTCCAAACAAATTCCAGAGTTCTGCACAGTATCCTGGCTGTCTCAAATACAGACCGGTTGACGCTCTATCACTCAACAATGTTATTGGAACCGACCATGTATTTTGGTCAATATTTACATTTTACATTTACATTTACATTTACATTTAGCAGACGCTCTTATCCAGAGCGACTTACAGTAAGTACAGGGACATTCCCCCGAGGCAAGTAGGGTGAAGTGCCTTGCCCAAGGACACAACGTCAGTTGGCATGACCGGGA
This sequence comes from Osmerus mordax, assembly GCF_038355195.1. Classification (NCBI taxonomy): domain Eukaryota; kingdom Metazoa; phylum Chordata; class Actinopteri; order Osmeriformes; family Osmeridae; genus Osmerus; species Osmerus mordax. The sequence continues at coordinate 1,806,955 of NC_090053.1, read as the reverse complement.
ATCGAACTGGCAACCTTCGGATTACTAGCCCGATTCCCTAACCGCTCAGCCACCTGACTCCCTATATCACAATAAAGTACCATGTCCAGATGTCCTTTCTGACCCAACATCCCCAAACATCACAAAACGCTCAATACCGCCCAAAACCAGCGCAGAAAAAAGAACTAAATAAACAACACACACATACAAAAAAATATATACTCTGTGAACATATAAACAGAAATAGGTGACCCTCCCTACCTGTGCGGCCCTCCGCCACAGTCTGCCGGGAGGTCAGCCCGGCCCTGACGGTGGTCACCACCACCCTGTAGAGGGCGCCAGGCTTCAAACCCCCGAAGCTGTAGGAGCTGGTGGGGCCTGCCGCGCTCTCGTTCTTGATCACGCTGCTGTCCAGGACCAGCAGGATGCGGTAGGAGTCCAGCTCTCCTGCGGCACGCTGCCACTGGGTCTGCAGGCTGTCTGTGCTGCCCCCGTTGTTCACCTGCAGCTGGGCCACCTGGGCGGGAGCTGGAGAGGAGGGAGGGAGGAGAGAGGAGGTGGGGGGGGAGGAGGAGGAGGGGAGAGGAGGGGGGGGGGCATGGAGGAGGGGAGAGGAGTAGAGGGAGGGCAGACTCTGAGATGTGTTGTCAGTAACCCAGGGGACACAGCATAACGTGTCAAATGATACCCAGCTCTACCCATCGTGCTAAGTGATACCCAGCTCTACCCATCGTTTCAAATGATACCCAGCTCTACCCATCGTGCTAAGTGATACCCAGCTCTACCCATCGTTTCAAATGATACCCAGCTCTACCCATCGTGCTAAGTGATACCCAGCTCTACCCATCGTTTCAAATGATACCCAGCTCTACCCATCGTGTCAAATGATACCCAGCTCTACCCCTCACACATTATAAACAGAGGTCTCAGCACCAGACATCAGTTGGAATTTCCTGCCCTCAGAAACCGACGACTCACTGGTATGTCCCGTCACGGCCGCAGACACGCTCAAGTTGCCACTCCTGGTCGTCACGGTGATCTCATAGCGCCGGCCAGGTGTGAGGACATTAAACGTGCACTCCCTGGCATCCCAGGCGAGCATTCTGGTCTGGGTGTTAGCTCCACCCAGGCCGGCGGCCCTGGGCCTCAGTAGCACAGTGTACCCGTCCCACTCCCCTGCTGGGCGACTCCATAACACACTCAGGGACGTCTCGTCACTGTGACGGACCACCAGCTGCTGGACGGGCCTGGGAGCTGGGATGGAGGGAGAGAGGGGGGTGGTGGGAGAGAGAGGAGGGAAGAGAGAGAAGGAAAGGGAAAGACAGCGGGGGGGGCGAGAGATGGAGAGAGTTAGACAGAGAGAGAGAGAGACAGGAGGTACAGTTTGCGTTGAAGAAGACATGATAAAACGTAGACAAGCAAAATTATTTTTTAAATGACAGCGGGCTAAACTATCCCACTGGAATATTCGCCCATCATACGTGGACGTGTTTCCCCTCAAAACACAAAAGGAGGGCTGCAGTTACACAGCTGACTCACGCAGCCTGGCCTGGCAGAGCTCGGCACGGCCCTGCAGCCCGCTCAGCGAGCTGACCTCCACCCGGTAGGCCCTGCCCGGGACCAGTCCTGAGAACTCCTGGGCGGGCCTGGCGACGGTCCTGTTCACCAGGGCCAGCGAGCCGTTCCACAGCACCACATTGTACTTCTCCCATTGGCCTCTAGGGGGCGACCACGTGGCCTTCAGGGTTTTGCCGTCGCTGAGAGCCACGAGAGAGAGGGAAGTCACACGATCCGGCACTGGAACGTCAAGAAAATCACAAACTCAACTATTACAGATAAAACGCTTGTTTCATTCTGCAGACACATTTATCTTACACATACAGAGGGGGATTTGACCAAAATGTATCTACAAATATGATCAACATTTCCAATAATCATGACAATGACTACTAACCTGTCCTTCCTGTGACCTTGGCCTCTTTAGTGTGCTCTGTCATCTTTGACCTCACAGACACCTGATAGGTTGTGCCAGGGGTCAGACCCTGGAACAAAACCTCAGTGACATTGGCCGCCAGCCGCCGCTCCTGATTGGTCGCTGACCTAGAGGACAGAGTCACCAGGTAGGAGTCCACGCCGCCTTCCCCTCTGACCCAGGAAGCTCTCAGCGTGTCCAGGCTGCCGTTGTTGTCCAATCGCAGGTCAGAAACAGCTGCAGGAACTGGGGAGACAATATGATTGGTTGAGAGGACAGGTGGTGTAACGCTCCCTCTGATGGCTGTGCTGATGTCATAATAAATACAAATATATTTCAGGAAGGGAATTTAATGTTAAGAAACTTTATTTTTTAAGTAGTAGAAGAGAGCTAACTTATTTTGAAGTAGCTTTCAATTCATAGTTTAGTGTAGTTTTTTGGTACACCTTACATATACACTTACTTACAAACTCATACACACATTATCACACAATGTGAATATGAATTGAGAATCCTTTTTCTTTGGTTCAATCACTTAACAAAATTTACTTTTCTTAACATTTTTATTTTTGAAAGCATTCTTACTTTAAGGAATGTTTTTACACCTGCCTAAAATGTTGCACAGTACTGTACAGTACATACACGCATACAGTCATACACACACACACAGCCATACACACACACAGCCATACACACATACAGTCATACACACACACAGCCACACACACACACACACACAGAGATCAGCCAGCTGCAGACTCAGGATGGGTGGAGCAGAAAAAGGCCCGAAATATCCTGGAAACAATAGCATAGTGCTGTGTGTGTGTGTGTGCGTACGTGCGTGTGGGCATGGATGTATGTGCATGCATGGGTGTGTGTGTGAGTGAGTGAGTAATAAAGTGGTTGCAGTGATGGAAAATAAAACAAAGAGCTCCGAGGTGAGCAATGTGGATAAGCACCTGAGAGTCAGTTTGAGTTTGGGTGGAGGGATAGGGTTAGGGCTTGAACAACACCCCCCTTAAAACACCAATAACTACACATTTATCCTTTTATACTTTGTGTCAATTGGATGATTCCAAGTCAGTGTAAAAGGGACATCCCTGTTCAAGAAGGGGGAGGGGCAGGTACCTGTGACAGCACGTTGGGAGACAGAACTCTGCAGACCAGCTGCCTCCGTCACCACGGTAACTTCGTACAGGGTTCCAGGCAGCAGGTCGCTGAGGGTGTAGGACGAGATGCTGGTCTCCACGGTGACATTCCTGACCAGGATCCCCTGCTCCCGCAGCAGGACCCTGAAAAGGTCCCTCCTCCCTGGGCCAGCCGTCCAGGAAACACTGAGGCTTCTGGAGGAGGCTGAGAGATGGAGGCCGCTGACCGGAGAGGGAGCTGGAAGGGGACAGAAATGGTCAAACATTGTACAGACAATACAACACGCATATGGTTGATCAGTGTGTAAAGGCACCTGTACTTAGACAATGTAACAACACTATTATCTGCGCACACGTCTGACCTGCATCCTGAGTTACAGTAAAACTCACAACCTAAACATGGTGGGTTTTCCCATATCCTGTTTCTGTCCTGTCTTTGATGGCTGTAAACTGTAAACAAGATGACCTCTCACAGAGTAAAACATGCCCACCTATCCCTGCAGTTGCCCATACGGGTGGGGCTGTCTTATTCCCAGCCACAGCCATCAGGGTGAGGGCATACAGGCTGCCGGGGATTAGGGAGGTAAAGCCTGACTGGTGGGCAGCACTGCCCATAACCCTGGTCCTGTGGCTGGCTCCGCTGCTGCTGTCCCTCAGGGAGAGCTCGTACCAGTCCACATGCCCCCGGGAGCGGGGCCAGGTCACGCGTACACCTGGAGCCCCGGGCTGGCTCTGGGACTGGACCTGCTCCACCACCAGCCTGACTGGACCCACTGGGTCTGAGGGAGGGAGGGAGGGAGGGAGGGAGGGAGGGAGGGAGGGAGGGAGGGAGGGAGGGAGGGAGGGAGGGAGGGAGGGAGGGAGGGAGGGAGGGAGGGAGGGAGGGAGGGAGGGAGGGAGGGAGGGAGGGAGGGAGGGAGGGAGGGAGGGAGGGAGGGAGGGAGGGAGGGAGGGTTGTGATAAACATTCTTGAAACTCCAGTTGGAAAGTGCATCAAACATCTGTATCTTATAGGAATATGTACATCAGGAAGAAACAGGTTTGTATTTTACACAACGGGTCAATAAATGCAGAGATATCTCAGAGTCTCTGTGCTCCTGCAGAAGGCCACTGGTGGCAATGATTGAGGGGGCCGATAAGATTGTTTTGGTTTCTTAAAAGAATGTGACATTTTTGTGCATGAATCTCAAGTTTGCGAGCCTGGAGAGGAAACGACAAAGACAAAGGCACCTATGAGCAGACCCCAACAACTCAATGTTGAACTTTTACCCTTTCCTACTAATGGCTTCAACTCCTTCTGAATTGCTGAGCTTCAACTCAGCACAACCTTGAGGGTAATGTCTACTCCTGAACAGTCAAGGAAGGGCCACTGAAAAGGAAACCATACCCTACTGAATATGATCTTAGAAATGTATAAAACAAAAGATAAACAATGTGCACACGGTTTCCTGTTGAGATCTCCAGGAAATTCTAAGTCCCACTTTCTAAGACAAAAACAAATCTTCGGGCACTTGGACTGCTCAGGTTCTTGAGCGCGCTCTTTATCTAATCTATCTGTAGCGCGAAAACAAAAAGCGTCGGAGGCCTCCTGTATCCGCTGCTACGGAGAAACAATGCATGACGGAAAGTATCTCAGGGGAGCGAGGCCATCAGGCTGGAAACACACACTTAAGACGAGAACGCGAGGGCATTGTCCTCCGCTTCCATCCTCGCGTGATTATAACTGCGCCGGGACTCAGATCAGCTGCCAGAGAGGTCAAGACTGTTTCTTGGCAGGACAGGACTAGAGGCCTTGACAATGTACTGAGTACTGTTTGTTAAAAACGGCGGAAGGACAACAGTTTAGCTGGCACATAATATCAGATTATCACTTTGGTGTAACGTAGGTTACGTTAAAAGTAGACGGGGGATTACCGCTATCGATCTTCGGCCCAAACATCCACCGTTAAAGCAGCGAGTAGGCTATAGTCTCATAAATTCAGGGATACTCATATTCATCACTATACCCGTCACACGAGTCTGCAGTCCAAAACAAACTCTGCTTTATTATGAGGGTTAATTTACTTTCCTATATGATTAAGGTTGGTTGATTGAGGATAGGTTGAAAATGTGTTTATCAAAACAAAAGACTCGGAGCAAACTACTCAATTTATAGAAGAGTTATCATAATGTTTTCTGCAATGTGCTGTAGACGTTCCATTTCAATAAGCTGCATTCATTGCCGAATGTTCTCAACAACAGTTCACAGAGATATCTCCCTCTAAACTTGAGCTAAACAACGTGGAAGCCATCCTAAAGTAGCTCCACAAATGTACACAATAAATTAAACAATTCTTAAACAAGCATTATAAATTCCACATCTGAGTTATATTTCGAATTGTTTTAATATTCAAATCGTAAATCTATTACGTGCTTAAATTAGGTTTTCTTAATTAGATTTTTTTTATATCACATTGAAAAACCGTGAAACAAAAACAACGTAACCGTCAAAAATAAACAATTGTGTTCAAAGTTAAATTGCAGAATAGAGTTTACCTGTGCGTACTGAAACATAGGCGCTCTCTCCGTCAGTCTTGGATATCAGTCCAAAATGATGTAACGTCCCAGGCTCGAGGTCCCTTATCTCACAGATGTAAGCGTTTCTATGTTCTTCATACTGATCGCAGTCCGTTATTTCTGTGCGGTTATCCTCTGAAAACACCGTGAAGATGCATGCATCTCCAGCTGTAGATAGTTTGATCGTAATAGAATCCGTGTCTGCGCTGGTCTCTGTCAGGTTAAATGAACACTTGCTTACTTCTGTTGTTTCAACCTGAATTTAAAAAAAAACAAGAAATTGCTACAGGTTAGCAAGGAATTAGGTTTTCTATTCAAGAAATGGGTTAACAATATCGGTAATTAGGCTAGGCCTACTCACTGTGACATAGCTCCATACTACTAAACAAAGTATCAGTTTACGAATTGCACATCTCATTGCGGTCGCTGTTTTAAATCCGTCCGTTTAATAAATAAAACACAAAATATTAAATATATTCCAACGTCGTATGTCATAATCAGTCTCTTAAACTGCAATTTATACGAGGAGAGTAGGCTATCAGAACATGCGAGTAACTCCCGCTATGAAAGCTCTGCATCTCATTCTCTGTCAAATCGCGGAGAACTGTCGCAGGAACACCTCCGCCTCCCAGCTACAGACAGTACCAGCACCTGATTCAGGTGAGGTAGATGGCAAATACGCTTACATGATTTAATACGCATTGTGATCAATAACTGCTATCCATAATATCCATTCCCAGGGACGCAAACGTCACTATTTCAGTAAAGGTTTAATATATGCTTCTCTGTTTAGATCAAATACACAAAGAGGTCTTGAAACTTTCCCTTGAGTGAGACAGTAGCACCTAGTCTCTCTGCCCCCCCAGACACCCACCCTCTTTTCCTTCCTGCCTGCCTCGGACTTTCTCTGAAGACCGAAGCCAGGAGGGGGTTGCAGCTAGGGATGCAGCGATTAACCAATTTTACTATTAACTGCATATAATAGCCTACGTCTTGGTTATGTAACCGTAAAGGAACAGCTACACCCAGTGTTTCTGTTCTCACTTTAAAAAAAAGGGACATTATGGTACATTATTTTTCTATGAAAAACGGTTTGCACAGTGGGGAAAATTAAACAAACATTGCCAGGGTTTTCAAACAGTTCTGGAGAATTCATTTCCCCTTCAGCATGCTTGCACGAAATCATGACGTTTTCTCCTGTTGTTGCTAGCTTGAGCTGATAGTATGTGGTTTATCAACGCCAACTCTCATAAGGTAGGCCTATTGCATGAGGTACATTCTTGTTGTTTGTTAGTTAAGGTTCCGGTTAGCTACCGGAAGTTGTTGACATGGCTTACGCAACATGCGCTGGCTGACCCAGCCGGCTGCTCTCGAATTTCTTTCACGGGACTTTGATGGCATACGTCACAGTGACGTATGTCATCTCAGTTATGCACTAGTTTTACTCCTGAGAAGCACGCCTAGAAAAGTAGTTTCATTTATTAATTTACTAATAATAGATTACTATGATGTAAACCACCAGTAATTGTCCCCATGTAAAGTAGCCTTGATCGTGGTAGACTGCACTTACCAGTGGTGTGGTCGTCAGTTCAGTTGTTGTAGGTGGCAAAGTCGTCGTTGTGGGCGGAGTTGTGGTTGTAGTGGGTGAAGCAGTGGTTGTTGTAGGTGAAGCTGTGGTTGTTTTAGGTGAAGCTGTAGTTGTAGTGGGTAAAGCAGTGGTTGTAGTGGGTGAAGCAGTGGTTGTTGTAGGTGAAGCAGTGGTTGTTGTAGGTGAAGCCGTGGTTGTAGTGGGTGAAGCAGTGGTTGTAGTGGGTGAAGCAGTGGTTGTAGTGGGTGAAGCTGTGGTTGATGTGGGTAGAGATATAGTCATTGTGGGGGGAGCTGTGGTTGATGTGGGTAGAGGTATAGTCATGGTGGGGGGAGCTGTGGTTGATGTGGGTAGAGTTGTGGTTGTTGGGTTGGCTGTGGTAGTTGGGGCTTGTGTCGTTGTAGATGTGGTTTGAGCATTTGGGGTTGTGGGAAGAGTTAAAGTGATGGTAGATTGCGGTTTGGAAGTTTGTGAGATTGTGCTGGCTGCATCTGGGGCTGTAGAGGTTGTTCTAACTGTGTGTCTTACTGTATGTGTCAAAGTTGAAGCTGCAGAAGGAATGTAGGAAGAGGCAGTAGGAGAGGCAGTAGGCGAGGCAGTTGGCGAGGCAGTAGAAGAGGGCAGCAGGGCTGTAGCTGAAGGGGGAACTATGGTGGCTCCAGCCAGGGTTATGCCAGACGTAGTGGCAAGGTCAGAGGTCACGTTGGAAACAGTGGCTGGATGAGAGGGAGGGACTGTAGCCGTGACATCTACTGGTAAAGTTAAAGATACCGTTGCAGTTGCATCTGCTGGGTCAGTCTTGGTGTTGGGCCCTGAAGAGACTGCAGAGGAAGTGTGGGTGTCAGAGGAAGTGTGGGTGTCAGAGGAAGTGTTGGTGTCAGAGGAAGTGTTGGTGTCAGAGGAAGTGTTGGTGTCAGAGGAAGTGTGGGTGTCAGAGGAAGTGTTGGTGTCAGAGGAAGTGTTGGTGTCAGAGGAAGTGTGGGTGTCAGAGGAAGTGTGGGTGTCAGAGGAAGTGTTGGTGTCAGAGGAAGTGTTGGTGTCAGAGGAAGTGTGGGTGTCAGAGGAAGTGTTGGTGTCAGAGGAAGTGTGGGTGTCAGAGGAAGTGTTGGTGTCAGAGGAAGTGTTGGTGTCAGAGGAAGTGTTGGTGTCAGAGGAAGTGTTAGGCCTTGAGGAAGAGTCTGCGGTCTCAGTGCTTGCTGCCGTGGACAGCTGTCTATCTATTTCAGGCCCAGTGGTGTTGGGACGGTGTGCAGGCCCAGTGGTGTTGGGACGGTGTGCAAGCCGCGTCCTGTCTTCCCGGGCGTACGTGGTGATGGCACCTGCTGATTGGTCCAAGTTGGCGTCCGTCGTGGACAAGGTGTCGCTAAAGCCCGACCCGTCGATGAAGCCACTCCAGGTATTAGGATGGAGCCCTTCAGTCGCAGTCCTTTTCGTGCGGGTCCCGATAATGTCGTTCGTCTTGGTCGTGGCTTTATTGACAGACGGGCCAGGGGTTCTGGGTGTTGAGGTTTTTCCAGTCCTCTGCTGCCTTGTACTGGATGGCTGGGTGCTCAGGACTGTTACTGGAGGTGTGGTTTGACCTGGATAAATGGAGAATAATGTACTTGAAATATCGCACAGCCTAACGATTGATCGAATACAAACATAACCATGATATTCTCTTGAAAAATCTATACCAAGCAATAAAGCAATAACAAGATCAAATGCAGCAACAAATCATTTCTACAATAGTACTGTAAAAAAAAATGTTCCGTCGTTGTGACACCCCAAACTTAAATAGACTACTAGAATAGCCTCTATATGAGGGTAACATCTTGTGATTGGCTACCAAGGTTTGAATTTTATCAAAGTTACTTGGAAGTCATTGGGGAAAATAGTGTCAAGCCCCATTGAGGTGTGACAGTTCTTCAACAACAACAAAAATATAAACACTTTCAAGTCCATCTAAATCAGTATCTGCAAATGTTCCTTGAACAGTCAGCTTCGACCGGATTGACACTGCTGACGTTCTTCCTGAGTGAGTGACTTGATAGAACGCTCCCACAACAATGTGAAGGAAAGTCCGTATCTGGAGTGTCATCCGCTTTCCTCAACTACATACTGTTAGTTCATTGGCATATCAGGACTAGACTTCAAGTTTATAGGCTTCCCTGCAAACGTAGCCTACGATGATTTTGACAAAGGCGAACCAAGAAACCCACCTTTTATCGAACACAAATGAGTACTTTGCTCCCTCCCTCCTGTATCGACGTCATACTTTGTCCAATTCGAATATCTGGAGTCTGCTCGAATCACGACACGTATACCTTGTGTCTTCAGATACATTTGTTTTTCGGCTAATCCAACAGTCCCCTTCTCGTCGTAGCATTTCCAAGCAGGTGCATCGTCGCAGTCGCGGAGAGCGGCCAGGCGCGCGTGCGTAGGTATCATGCTGCTTGGATTGGCCCACAGACACTTGGAGGACTGAACGTGCCACAACCTCATGTCGTTTGTCCATTCCCACTGTTGTACCAAGTTAAAATAGTTGCATTTACCAAGAATAATTGTCGTTTTGTGTTTTGTCAGACACAGTTTCTTAGGCGTCTGCATAATAAGGAATCCAGCTGTAACACAAACGAACTCAATTAGGATGAGAATTGAGAACATGATCATTATCTAGACCATCGTTTCAAATGGTCTACTTTATTTACTGTACCCAGTAAGCTATATCAATAATACCACAAATTAAACACTATAAGGTATGAAGGCTAACCTGAGCTTAAACTTGGAATTGGGCTCTTAATTCGATAACATTTTGACTCCAAAGCCACTTAGCCTAGCAGGGGTAATTCATACTGGTCTTGTAATGTTACTTCGTTCAGATGTGAAATGATATGCCAACAACCGCAACAACAAAAAACTATATTGTGCTACAATAAAGCAGCCTAATCACTTGTTTTTAGCCAAGTAATCGTATGGTCATAGAAAACACACAGGCCTAAACCGGTCGATCACATATTAGCGTGGACTACTATTAGTTTAATCAACCTTTCATAACGTTCCATAATATTTTTATTACAAAAAAATTATTTGCTTGACCCTTCACGAGCCTACAGATAAGGATGGACGCGTCAGTTTCCGTTGTTGATGATCTTTACCAGTTTATCATACGTTTAAAACCTTCAAGGTTAGCAAAGCAATTCCTTAAAACATTGTATATGGAACTTACTTGTGGACGAGAATCGCAGGAAGATAAATAGGACAATAAACAAATAATCCATATTTTGTTTGACAGTTTCTTGCTGCCGACAGGTTCTGATGAGCAGAGTTGAGGCGTAAGGGAAGTGCGCCTTCTGGGAGGAAAGCATGCAGTGACCAGAGCTTCCTTCTATTCAATTGTTTTTGAGGTTTCATAGTGAAGTAGACCCCTCAGTGGCACTCATACACATGGAACTACTCCTCTTTCGGAAATACCAAAGTATCACAGATGTTCAAGAGTTCAAAATGACCAAGCAGACGCATTGGGACAACAAGTCCTTGCGGGAAGATTTGAGTTTGTCAATGTTCACACATAAATGACAAAAGGTCTTGTTTTACAATGAACAATGCAAACCGTTTATTAAAAAGAAAAAGTGTATACAATTATTTTAATTTCTTTCCACCATAAACACATTTAGCATTCTAAAATACAGTACACAGACATTAAGTATGGGTTAACGTGTCCTTTATGACATTTTCAAATCTTATTAATATCTATTAAAATATTACAGTAGAATATAAACTATTCAGATTTGTCCATGCACTTACAGTATCATCTTGTATCAGTCAGTCTTATATGGTCTTGTCTATTGTCTCACTGTCACAATCAACTGCAATTTTGGCAAACTTATGACATGACATACTGTGTTCAAATGAAGTGACACCATGAAGTTGAAATGTGATAATCAAGTCTTTCAAACCCTCAAATGGGATTCAAAGGTAAATATTAAAATGTTTAACATTAAAATATTAACATGTTGTATTGAAATAAGGTTCCAATAAACAAATACGGTTTATTCACTTTAGTTTTAAGATTATTATAGAGTTATGTCAGAATAGAGAAAACTGTTATCTAAATATTGAAAGTTTCAGCTCTGAGGATTTATATGATAATTTACATTTACATTTAGTCATTTAGCAGACGCTCTTATCCAGAGCGACTTACAGTAAGTACAGGGACATTCCCCCGAGGCAAGTAGGGTGAAGTGCCTTTCCCAAGGACACAACGTCATTTGGAAGAGCCGGGAATCGAACCGGTAACCTTCAGATTACTAGCCTGATTCCCTCACCGCTCAGCCACCTGACTCTTCATACTGGTACCAGCGAAAGTGTAAAATCACGATGTTTGCATTCATAACTGTGTTGATAACAAACTCCCTCCTTCCTTCTGTTTCCCTGCAGTCACCGTCAAGAAAACTCTTTGTTTGACCTCAGACCTGCACACAAACACAATCATACAACAAACATTAGTGAAGACAAATGTTCACCCACATAGGCGAGTCTTCAGAATATGCTGGAAAACAACATTTTAAATCGCATTCGCTAGAATAACATTAATAAAATATAGATATTAAAAAGAATCCTGTTGGCCTGGAGTTGAATTTTTGTTGGTTGACAAAGATAAACATTTACTTGTGTTATTTTACTTTGAAGAAGTGTTCATTTTTCCACATGGATACACATTGTGTTTGTATTGGCAAGGTTGTACTAAAATAATATAGAGGAATCTTCCCTGGTGGGTAATAATAGATTCAGCCGCTGTTTTTGAACAATTTTAAACAGATCCAATGACATGATTTTGATGATTTTTAACAGGCCACTTCTAAACAGGCTTTGGAGTACAGCATGACAAGGCTGACGAAGACAAGCCCTGACATGAAAACATCAAGAGTGGACCTATAGTTCTCTGAAGTTACTGTCATTCCTAATCGTGACCACAGTACCAGCCGAAACTCCTCGCGATCCAGCAGGATCAGTAGAGAACAGGACTGGTTCAGACGTGTTGTAAACTGGAGGTCCGGCAACACTTCAGGAACAGTCTTCTGCTGGCTCAGCTGAGCAAAGAGCCTTCCCTTCCCAGAGCCCTCATCTACAGACCTGAGTTCTCTGTGGGACAGGGGCCCAAAACCAAGCTAACCCCCCTGCTCTCCTTTCCTTTCCCGTCCTCACCCCCCGCCCCCTGCCCCCCGCCCACCCCCCCCTTCCCCGACATCCTGTTCGAGTCCTGGGGAGGGAGGGGGACAGGACATCTCCTCCACCCTTCCACATCCTCCCTCCAGCAAACCTCCTCTCACCATACCTTCACCCCTCACACAACCACAAAACCTCTCACACTACTCCCAACCTCTCACTCTCCTCACACCCACACTCACACAGACATGACCTGATCACCTTGCCTGGTATAACATGCCAAGAAAACATTGTACTTTTTCTTAAAAGAATATATAGAATATTAAATATAAGTATTTGTCTCTGTTTGGGTTCCAGAGGTACACTTAAGAATATTAAATGAGGCACGCATGTCCTGTATCTGAAATAGCGTACAGAAAATAACTATTCACCAGCACCAAACGCCAGCACTATGATGTCATCACTGTGGCTGATCTGACAGGGGACTCCTCAATGACTGTTGTTGCCAACAGGTATCAGATTAGACAGAACTTTATTCATCCCAGACAGGGAAATTCAGAAGGTATATCTGTCCGTCTGCCTGCTTGTTTTTTGTCTGATATTTTGGCATGCTCTCTCCTTTCCCTTCCCTTTCCTGTCTGTCCTGGTCTGGTGGGATACTTGCCAACAGCATCTCCGTCATCGTTGAATCCACTTCTCATCACAACCTTGACTTTAGTCGTAACCTTGACTTTAGTCATAACCTTGACTTGGTTCGTTTAGTCTCCAACTGTCCACTAATTTGCAACAGGCTCTGGTTATCCATGTGAGAAGATTGTAGTTGTATAGTTTGTACAATATAGATAAACCAGCATGACCAACCTGCTTTGTCAGGGTGTGGCTTGTCATGGTCCTCTCTGGCAGTCTGCTGAGAGGAATCCCCTCAACGTCCAGGGTGCCGTCAGAGACAAAGCAACAAAATTCAACAAATACACTTTAAATCCACCTTAGCCTACCCGCTTACCCAAATCAAATCTTGCAAATTACAGAGTGCTGAGACTTCTTTGAGAACTTGTTTCACACAGGAGATGGTGTTATGGTCTACAGGGAGATCCTGGTTAACATGCTCCCACCCACCAGGCCCCCACCCCTCCAGGCTCCCACCCTCCAGGCCCCCACCCCTCCAGGCCCCCACCCCACCAGGCCCCCACCCCTCCAGGCCCCCACCCCACCAGGCCCCCACCCCTCCAGGCCCCCACCCCTCCAGGCCCCCACCCTCCAGGCTCCCACCCCTCCAGGCCCCCACCCCACCAGGCCCCCACCCCTCCAGGCGCCCACCCCAGGCGCCCACCCTCCAGGCTCCCACCCTCCAGGCCCCCACCCTCCAGGCCCCCACCCTCCAGGCCCCCACCCCTCCAGGCGCCCACCCCAGGCGCCCACCCTCCAGGCTCCCACCCTCCAGGCCCCCAACCTCCAGGCCCCCACCCTCCAGGCCCCCACCCTCCAGGCCCCCACCCCTCCAGGCCCCCACCCCACCAGGCCCAAGACTAATCCCACCCTGTGGGGCGCTGGTGCTCCTGAAAGATATAGAGGAAGCGAAGGGTGGGGGTGGGGGTGGGGGTGGGGAGGGTAGAAAGAGTTGTGGTGTGAAAAAAAGTTTCAAAAAAAGTTACGAAAATGTATATATATTTTTTATTTCAAACAAAAGTTTTGAATAAAAAGTTTTGAGCAAAAACAATTCTAAAGGTTGAAAAAATACTTTTCTAAAAAAAAGTTTACAGACAAAAGTCAGGAATAGATATATTCCTGATCACCCATGGCCACATATGATGGAGATGTTTGAAATTGTCTGTGTCAAAAAGGATTCCTGGCGAATGCTCTGGGCGTTTATAGTGTTTTTGTATGTTTTTGTGGTTATGTCTATTTTTCCATAATACTCGTCTAGTCCTGTGACCGATTTGTGCACATAACATTTTTATTTTATGGCGATGTCCTAGAAAGCTGTCTCACCACAGTCTTTGGGACCTTTTGACGATCTCACTGACAGCAGAAACTTACTGGACTCAGACACAGGTTTTATCCTCCCAGTGTATTTCGTGCAGAGTGCGCTTGTGTATTTAACCCCACTTGAAACATTGATTGGTGGGCAGGAAGTTCCACCCTCTCCAGGAAAACATGTTGTATAACCCTGACCAACAGACTGCCCTGTCCGCCTGCCTGCCTGCCATCCTACCTGTCTGTCTGCTGCCTGTCTGCTTGCCTGCCTGCCTGCATGTCTCTGTCTGCTGCCTGTCTGCTTGCCTGCCTGCCTGTCTCTGTCTGCTGCCTGTCTGCTTGCCTGCCTGCCTGTCTCTGTCTGTTGCCTGTCTGCTTGCCTGCCTGTCTGCTTGCCTGCCTGCCTGTCTGCTTGCCTGCCTGTCTGCTTGCCTGTCTGTCTGTGTCTGTCTACTGCCTGTCTGCTTGCCTGTCTGTCTGTCTGTGTCTGTCTGCTGCCTGTCTGCGTGCCTGCCTGTCTGCTTGCCTGTCTGTCTGTCTGCCTGTCTGTCACACTGACCAAGACTGTTACTGTCTGCACTGACAGACAGGTAGACCTGTTACTGTCTGCACTGACAGACAGGTAGACGGGAAGACAGACAGGCAGCAGACAGACAGGCAGACAGGAAGCAGACAGACAGGTAGACGGGAAGACAAACAGCCACACTTCCCAACCTGGGCAGACACAGTTTGGAGTAAGAAATACAGGAAGCACTGTGCCCACTATGCACTGGGCCCTGTGTCTGCAGGCCCTGTGTCTGCAGGCCCTGTGTCTGCAGGCACTGTGTCTGCAGGCCCTGTGTCTGCAGGCCCTGTGTCTGCAGGCCCTGTGTCTGCAGGCCCTGTGTCTGCAGGCACTGCGCTCTCACCAAACTGTGTCAAAAAAGAGGCTCTCTTCAACACTTACAGCATCCCTTAGCAATACAACAAATAACGGTGTTCTAATATTAGTTTAACAGTGCAAGTTTGAATGCTTTTTGAGTATTCAGTGGCCATTCAAAGACTATTACTCTATGCAAATAACTGTACTACATGGGAAGACTATAGAAGGTGAAATGAGAAGAATTGGCCAGTGATGACCCGTCACCTTTCCTTGATTCTGACCACCAAAACACAGTTATAGCCACGCAATACAACCATGCACTTCTGATCCCTGATTTTTTGCTATATTTTCTATGTGCACTGTTTAGATGTCTGCTAAATGAATACATTGTAAATGCTATATAAATTAATCAACATGTCTCTTACATAATGCTATGGATTGCCCTATCAGGCAAAACACTGAATGTGGTTGTACAGACTGTCCCTGCCAAGTTGTTTTAAGAGGTCCTTCTGAACTCTGTGGAAAAGACAAATCATTGTGTCTCATGTGTTAACCTTGACACTTCCCTCCTTCACACACACACACACACACACACACACACACGCTTATGCCGACATACGCACAACTACACACCTACACACAAGCACATACACACCTATGCCAACAAACATACCCATGCTGGCACACACACTTATCACACACCCTCCCTCTCATTCAAGAGAGTCATAAAGCTCTTTCTCTCACTTCCAGGCTGGCAACGCAAGCCGACTAAGGAAACCTCCCGTTTCTCTGCAATTATCCACTTCCTGCTTCAATCAGCCACTTCCTGGTTCAATCAGGGCCCCGTGACCTTGAACCTGTGCCCAGACCCTGACCCCTTGACCCCAAAGGAAGGCTGTGGAGAGATGGATGCCAGAGCTGTCTCATAAAGTGGCCTGGCATGCCAGCTACACCAGACAGACTTTAAAAGTTTAGCATCAAAAACTTCTGAGATATTTTTTGGGGGGGTTATTTCTTTATGTAAAAAAAGAAAAAAGTATATTGTGTATTTTTAAGGGAATTTTGTTCTAAATCTTTCATCATTGTGGTCCAGACAGTAAGGCAATGTCCCTACAGTTCCCCGGCAGTAGTCACTCAGTCGTGACCATGTATGGACACACCTCAAGCACGTCCACACACAGGTCAAAGGTCACAGGACAGGAAATGCATCACCTGCCTGAGCTACCTCATGAAGTATAAAGGGGTGTAGCAAGGTTACAGTTGTCTTTTTATGACCAGCCCCAATTACAGATTATGTGTTGCGTTTTATTTATTTTGTATTATCACTTTTTAATATATATAAATAAATTATGGTGTGAAATATTAAATTGAAATAAAAAACTATTTTGCTTATATATTAAACACATACATTTTAACGGCCCATCAAAGAGCTGTTTGTATGCTTTACAGTTTGAGCCCATGTCATGTCTCACACGGGCCACACAAACAATATACTGGAATTCAGTATCGTTTTAGTTATTCTCACATAAACGTCCCAAAGGCGCCAACTACACACAGTGCCACTGGGTGGCGCACTTGCACTGTAGATGTAGTGCGCCTTGCTGTGTGGCCTTTTCATGTAGCCTAATTTGAGAGGAACAAAAAAGTCAGAATCCGGTAACCTAGATTTTAGGACAACCTCAATTCTGTCATAGATTCAAGTTTTCGTTGAGGCATGTTTTGAAGATTCTTTCTCTACTTTTATTTTACAATCCACCGAGTCCACAACAACCAGGATTTTCAAAAAATTAACAATATGAAATAGCCTAATATGCAGTATTAGTTGTTGGTAAGAAAAATGTATAATTCCTGATGGATTATAGGCCAAATGTATAGGCCCACTGGAAGTGTGGTTTTGCATTCGGCGGATGACGTGACAGTAAACCCAATTCAGGAGCTATCCGTGGTCCTGACACTATGCAGGCTACATTGGCCATTAGACAACAGGTGATTTAGTTTTTATAACACCTTTAGCTACGGTGCTTCGCTTTGTGGTATTTCTTATGCTGTGTAGATGTGTTTTATCCACTGAAAAGGCATCACGTCACGTGAATCATTCTTTATCAAATGCTCAAGGCTATTGATCGATCTGGCTTTGTAAATGTAAGCCACATTTAATACAGAAACTTTAAAAACTGAAGTAAAATATATAAAACCTAATATTTTAGTAACATGGTTTTAATTTACCTGTGAAATAAAGAGCTCCGACACAAATACAATCAACTTCGCAATAAAAAAAAACAATTTCCAAGGTTTTAAGACAGACCTCTCAACTGAACAAGTGAACTCTCTGAATGGTCTGCGTTTTTGACGACACACACACACACACACACACACACACGCACACACACACACACATATACATCGACAGTCGTTCAACATGCCTCTGAAATTGGTTGCGGTTCCTTCACTTTGAATAAGGCCTACCAACAAGTTAAGAGGTAGTGCAGTTGTCTGGTGCACATCCCTTCTAACTGTTACCTACTGCTATTGTTGTATACTGTATAATGTTCTGTGTGATATTTATTCTTATCTTCGTGCATGGAGCCGCTGATGGCTCCGGAACCACGCCGCGATATTACACCGACTGTCCGACCGGTTGTAAATGTGAAAACGACGGAACGCTCGTGCGGGTAGACTGCGTGGACGTCGGTCTCGAGGAACTGCCTTCAAACCTGAGTGTGTTCACTTCATACCTGTGAGTACAGAGGAAGATACTTTATTTTGTGTCTAGTTTCTTGGTCTACAGGCTATGATGTTATTTATGTAGTTGAAATGACTCGTCCATTCATTACTTTTTATGCTGAATTTGAATCTTGATGCTTCAACTGTGTTGAACATAAGTAGCACAAGTAGGCTACGTGTGCAGGGCTTAAACACAATGCCACATATGTAATTATTCCCTAAAATGCTAGACAACTGGCCAAACTGGTCAACTTTTGAGTTGCTGCGTGTTGTTTTATAAAAGATCATGGCAAATTTGAGCGTTTATGATTTTGATGATGAATTTGCATCAAGACGTTTTTAATTAGGCTCCTTCTTGAGTTTGACTCTCCTCGGCGTTTGCCGCCCAGTACAACACCGCTCAACTGCTCCGCGCGGAACTTTCCCATTCTCATCATGAACTACTGGGACCTAAAGCTCAACTGATATTCGTGTAGCCTACTAGCATATGTTTTGTCATGACACTTTTTAAATCTCCATTTTTGCGTAAAGAATCTCGGTGCAATGTGAGTGATTATATGAAGTAGGCTATAACAGCCTTTCGTCCACGTCTTGCCAACTATATAATATATATACATCTTGAAGCCCAGTTGTGGATGGCTGTCCTGACAACACACTCTTTTCCTACAGGGACGTGAGCATGAACAACCTCACCCTTCTACCTGCCTATGCCCTGACTCATCTCCACTTCCTCCAGGAGCTGTGAGTATGGCGGCATTCTCTACCAAGCTTGGGCCCAGGTCCCCAAAATGGTTGTTGAGACCTACTTCATTAATTGACTCTGTCTGCGGTTCTGAGAAAGCACACATTGTTTTCTTCAGGTTATTTGTCATATTCCTAAGAACAGGATGTATGTTCTGATGTATAATCCACAACTTGAGCATACATGTATTTACTTTACTTTGAGACACTTAGACTGAGAGCGCCCATTAAACTGGAGCCCTTCAGAACTGCAACATGGTCCCTAAAACGTTTCGTAACATCTGCACGTTCCAGAACACTAATGGCAAAGACAGAGAAGAAAGTCTAGGATTAATTTAGTCTGTAAATATGGGTTTAGAGAAGAAGTTCAACCAGAGCCTGTTCAGAAGACGCCTGCTGAGGCAGTAGTCTGACTCGAGATGAACTAGCAGAATGGGAACTGAGCCAAAAGCACTAAACATGTTAAAATTACATGTTCTCAATACTTTCTACCAAATTAAGTAGAGTCTTGCCTTCTGCCTGTCATGGAAGGTTTGCAATTTATATTCATTTTTTCAAAATCACCTTTTCACATCGCAGGTCCAAATGAATGTTTATGCACAAACATGATGAATGACAGAAAATGATCATGTTTATCTTTTGTTGTTAAAATGTTTGCACAGCATAATCCTTAATTATCATCAGATGGTATTAAGTGTGTCGTGTTTCGCTTTCAGTCGACTGGCAGGAATCAGCTTAACAGAGATCCCTGAAGGAACATTCTCTGAACTCGTCAATCTCAAAGTACTGTAAGTATTTATGTCAAAATTCATCTCAAAGTACTGTAAGTATTTATGTCAAAATTCATCTCAAACTATATTTATAAATATGTCATTTTCTTTTCTGACCACATGTTTTGTTCTGTGTTCCTCAGAATGCTACAGAACAATAATCTTAAAGTGGTTCCTGTCGAGGCCCTGGAGAACCTCAGGAACCTTCAGTCTCTGTGAGCACCCCCCCCCCCTCTCTCAGACTCCACCGTCATGTACAGTAGGAACAGTAATGCTTTCATGATGTCTTCATTTAGCAGACGACTCTACCAAGGTTTCTTCCATTTTTTTCTCCTGTTGAGAGTTTTTGGGGAGTTTTTCCTTGTCTTCCTTGAGGGTTTAGGTTGGTTGAGGGGCAGTTCTATGGGCATATGTGAAGCCCTCTGTGACATGCTTGCGTGTAAAAAGGGCTATACAAATAAATTTGATTTGATCTAGCAACAAGCTCCAGGTTAAATCATGTGCTAAGTCTGTCTGTTTGAGGCTGTGCTAAGCCTGTGTGTGGTCAGCCCTAGTTGTATCTAATAACATAGCCCTATTAAGTTATGGAAAACAGGTCTGCTTATATTTAGAAATTCTGTCTTTTCTTGATGACAGACTGACTATATTTGACGCTAAGCTACATTTTCTGGTTTATTTCATACTTTTTGTTTATGCTCTGACTGTTTAGACTAAGTATTCTCAAGAGGGAGGAAAAACTAAGAATATTCATAAAGAAAGTTTTTTTTGTTAGTCCAGAACACCACTAATGTAATTTTCCTATGGCGTTTATAAATGTGGTCAAAGGCTTGGTAATGGAACTGTGTTCCTCTGCCGATATCGCACGCACAGACATGCATGGGCTAACACAAACACACACACTATAGAAAAATATATATATACATATATGCATTTTAGGGCATTTCTGCTATATTTGGACTGAGATAATGAAGAGTGACAGTAAAGAGGAGATGTAGGACCTGCCCTCCTGCCCCCTCCTGCCCCCTCCTGCCGCCCCCTCGCTCAATCCCGGCAGCCCCTTCCATGTTGATCTGATTTGCTGTCTTCATCATCTCAGAGAGTAAACAATGATCACTGCTGTTTAGACGTACCAATCTCAAAATCACACGTTAGCGGGGGGAGAGATACCACATCCGAGCTGCGTGCGGTGGTGCCAGGACCCCGTGTCAGACACACAAGCCCCTCGAGGGAACGTCAACACCAGAAATTACTACCATGCTGCAGAGGAATGCATAGAGCCACCTCCCGTCTGGAGAGACGTCTCTGATGGAGAGATGTCTCTGTGTGGAGAGATGTCTCTGATGGAGAGATGTCTCTGTGTGGAGAGACGTCTATGGTGGAGAGATGTCTCTGGTGGAGAGACGTCTCTGATGGAGAGATGTCTCTGATGGAGAGACGTCTCTGTGTGGAGAGACGTCTGTGTGGAGAGACGTCCCTGATGGAGAGACATCTCTGATGGAGAGACATCTCTGTGTGGAGAGATGTCTGTGTGGAGAGACGTCTCTGGTGGAGAGACGTGTGTGGTGGAGAGATGTCCCTGATGGAGAGACATCTCTGATGGAGAGACGTCTCTGTGTGGAGAGATGTCTGTGTGGAGAGACGTCTCTGGTGGAGAGATGTCTCTGATGGAGAGATGTCTCTGGTGTAGAAATATCTCTGTGTGGAGAGACGTGTCTGGTGGAGAGACGTGTGTGGTGGAGAGATGTCTCTCTCACTTTCTTCGTCATATATCCTTTTTACTCAAACATCTACTTTGATGTTGACTGTTACTGCAGATGTGTTTGTTACTTCGTCCGACATATACATTATTTACTGTATATATATATATATATAGTACTACTGTATATACTGTATGTATAAAATATTTATCCTTTATTCTATTTATCCTTTCTTTGGATTCTCCTTTTGTTACATTTTAGAATGAAGGAACAAAATGTTCTCATTTTGTAAATTGCAGTCTTCCCAGAACTTTGTTCCAGGCAGTTCCTAACAGAGTCTCTTATTTTCCAGACGTTTAGATGCCAACCACATCGCCAGTGTCCCCACCAGGTCCTTCAAGGGCCTGACGTCCCTGCGCCATCTGTGGCTCAATGACAATGCCCTCACAGATGTGCCCACCCCTGCGCTAACCAGGGTGCCAGGGCTGCAGGCGATGACCCTGGCTCTCAACCACATCACCCACATCCCTGACAGCGCCCTGGCAACCCTCAGCAGACTGGTGGTCCTGTAAGTGCTGCAGGAGAACTGAAGATCGGTCTGCTCTCCTTGCACTCTAGAACTGTACAGGTGTCTTCTCTCGCTCTCGCTCTTTCTGTGTCTCTCTACCTAGAGATACCCTTTGACCCCTGGCCTCTCCTGACCTGGTCTCTCCTGACCTGGTCTCCCCTGACCTGGTCTCTCCTGTACCCTTCAGGCATCTACAGAACAACCAGATCCTTTCACTGGGCGAACGATGCTTCACTGGACTGCAATACCTGGAGACCCTGTGAGCTTCTCCAGCACATTCAGCACATAACAGTACACAGTTATTAGTTCAAGCAGAACCAAAATCCTAGGTATTAGTAGTATTCCTATTGTTTGTGTATTAGTATTACTTATTGAATAAACAGAAGGCCTCCCTGTCTGGAGTGAACAGGTGATGTTGCTAGTGAGCCTCATCTGTGTGTTCTCCACAGTGCTGGTGTTGTGTTCGTCATGGTCAAAGGAAGGGCTGTTGAACGCAGCCAGACTGCAGGTGCGCTCGCTCTCTGCTGACGTACAGGCTGTCTTTATAAGAGCCTTAAGTGCGGTCCTTAAGTGAGCCACCACTGCAGATCAAACGACCCCTAAATGCTCATCTGGTGCATCCCAGTGTGTGGCCGCAACCCTGCGCCAATTACCCTCCGTCTAGATAGCACATGTTGCCTGAGTGTTTGCAGTGGCGCTAACCCCTCCAGCCCCAGCCCCCCCCAGCCCCCCCCAGCCCCAGCCCCAGCCCCCTCCAGCCCCAGCCCCCCCAGCCCCCCCCCCCCCCCCCCCCCAGGCCTGGCAGAACTGCCCCCCCCGTGCCTAAACACTACCACCAGCTGGGATTACTCTCTCATCCCTCTACGAAAGAGGCTGTATTACAGCATGTTTGTATTACAGCATTTTAGTATTCCTGTGTATTAGTATTCCAGCGGTTAGGGTTAGCAGTATTACAATTTTTCAGTTTAAATTTTTTCCAGTACCGGTATTTAAGTTTTCCAGGACCAGTATTTCAGTATTTCAACACGGCGCTGTAGTTTTCCAAGGATAACACACAATTTTTTTTAATGCACGTGTTAATAGAAGCAAACCCTTGTCTGCATCTGGGTGAGATTTTGCTGCATTGAACCCATTACGGTATAGCCCTAAATAACAGAGAACAATTTGCGGTTTAGAAAAGAGTTCCGTCTGGTTTTGAATGTATGTTAGATACGGACTCACTGCAAGTCCTACTGCAGCAAACACTGCACTTGGTTCTACACGAAGACTGACATCTTGATACTGCCGATCAGTGGGTCAGGGTAATGGTGCTCTTAGTACCAGGTTGTAGGTAAAACTCCCATCAGGGCAATTCACACCAAAAATATACATTCACTTTGAGTCATTTTGGACAGTTTAGGAAATGTTTATCACCAACCGAGACCCTAAATCTTGCCTCTGCCACTCTCTCTGCTGAACTTTGACCGTTGCGGGCATTCATTCTCACGGACGAGTGATGGAGAGGGCTGTGAACCAATCACCTCCTTGCGTTCCCCAGCTCTGTTTAATAACAGGAAGCTGGACACTGTGATGGGAACAATGATCTGCACATCTAGGGATGAGGGAAGAAAATAGAAATGGAAAAATAAGAAACAGAGCGACAGAGACAGCAACAAAAACAAATAAAGTCTGAGGATGACTGCATCCAGGACACATGACCCTGACACACTCCTCTCTTCTAACCTCTAGAGATCTGAGCTACAACCACATACACATGTTTCCTCCAGCCATCAGAACCCTCCAGAACCTGAGAGAACTGTGAGTGGAGCACAGACGTCACACCCCACGCCACACACCCCACGCCACACCCCACGTCACACCCCACACACCCCACGCCACACCCCACGCCACACACCCCACGCCACACACCCCACCCCACACACCCCACGCCACACACCCCACGTCACACACCCCACGCCACACACCCCACGCCACACACCCCACGTCACACACCCCACGTCACACACCCCATGTCACACACCCCACGCCACACCCCACGTCACACACCCCACGTCACACACCCCACGCCACACACCCCACGTCACACACCCCACGTCACCCCCTACCTCACACGTCACACATGACAGGACTGAATCACAATGACTCTTCCCCTTCAGGACGTTTCATAGCAACAGAATCACATCCATTCCAGAGCACGCCTTTGGAGGAAACCCGGCCCTGAGATCCCTGTACGTTTCAAACACTTTATATATAAACATTACGTGTTGTAATGAACATATTTACTTAATTGATTATTATAATAATAAATATGTTCTTAAACAGCTTGTAAATGATCACAATATTTAGTCATGATATGCACCACAGCGGTACACATGTGCGTTGGTAATTAAGTTAGTGATTGACAGTTCTTGACTAATGACACATCTACAGATACTTCCACAACAACCCCGTCCGGTCCATCGGCAGGTCAGCCTTCTGGAACCTCTCAGAGCTGCGCACACTGTGAGTCAGCACCAGCAGTACCTCTCAGAGCTGCGCACACTGTGAGTCAGCACCAGCAGTACCTCTCAGAGCTGCGCACACTGTGAGTCAGCACCAGCAGTACCTCTCAGAGCTGCGCACACTGTGAGTCAGCACCAGCAGTACCTCTCAGAGCTGCGCACACTGTGAGTCAGCACCAGCAGTACCGCACCTCTCCTCACTCATCACCAAGGATTCCTTTTTTTAAAGCATTTGTTCCTAATGGTCCTTCCTGGTCAGACAGACAGAAGGACAGATAGACAGAGTGCACACGCCTGCAATGATGTCTGCATCATCGGAAGCTAACTGGTGGGCCAGTGGGTTCCCAAGGCTTTCTGTACTCGACCAAGAAAGACACATGTCAATCCTACACATGCTACTGTTACCACAGAAAATCCCAAATCATTCTAGAAGGGTTCAACTAAATCCTCACGCAAGCCTCTTCTCTCCCTGCAAGCAGAACCCTGAACGGAGGAATCCAGGACTTCCCAGACCTCACCGGGACACACTCACTCGAAAACCTGTGAGTCCAGAAACATCGTAACAATAAAACACCAGTCCAGGTTTTATCTCTTCAAAGACCTCCATTAATAACCAACACTACAGCTGTCAGACATGCCTTCTAGACATCGAGAGATCTTTACAGAAGGTAACATTTACATCCCTCCATGCAGGTCAGTTAGTGGCACACACATCTCATCCCTGCCCGGATCTCTCTGTGATCAGCTACCCAGCCTGCTTCAGCTGTAAGTTCCAGACAGTCATGTGACCCCTCTAACTATCAGGTGACCCCTGTAGCTATCAGGTGACCCCTCTAGCTATCAGGTGACCCCTCTAGCTATCAGGTGACCCCTCTAGATATCCACATCTCACAGGTCTAGTACCTCATCCCCAGTATGTGCTCCTTAGTGATCTCTCCCACAACCGGATCCAGAACCTGCCCAGCTTCTGTGGCTGTAGGAAGATCCACACCATGTGAGTATTCTTATGCATCTGGTCCTGTTAAAACTGGTGATCAGCTAGTACTAAACACCAGGAGGATGTTTGTGTTGCTTGTGTGTGTGTTTGTGTGTGTGTGTGTGTAGTGACCTGCATCACAACCGCATCTTCGGACTACTGGCAGACACGTTCTGTGAGATGTCGGAACTCAGATCCCTGTGAGTAATCTACTGAGAGGAGGAAACACACACACACACTACGTACATGTGAGT
The DNA here is from genome assembly GCF_038355195.1 of Osmerus mordax. Classification (NCBI taxonomy): domain Eukaryota; kingdom Metazoa; phylum Chordata; class Actinopteri; order Osmeriformes; family Osmeridae; genus Osmerus; species Osmerus mordax. Next base: position 1,781,497 of record NC_090053.1, on the reverse strand, counting down.
AGAGTGTGTGTGTAGTACAGATCTACACCCACACACATTCAACTTCTTTTTCTTCTCCCAGTGATCTCTCGTCCAACCGGCTAGCCTCCCTCTCTCTGGAGGGGCTCGGAAGTCTCACCCACCTGAGTGTTGCTGGTAACCTGGAGCTGAGAGACCTCCTGCCCCTCCAGGCTCGGCCTCGTCTCAGGTATCTGGAGGGATGGATGGGTTAAGCTCAGTGGAGAAGCCTCTGACTGCAGATTCAGAGTTTCCAGATTCAAATCAAATCTAAATCCAGTCCCTCATCTCAATCACTGCTTAGTAAATACATTGAAGACGATCACTTAAAGTCACAGAGAAATACATCCAAAATTAACCTTTTGGTTAATGTACTACACTTATATATCTGCGTCTGTGCTTTGTTGGGTTATGTGAAGTTACTCACATGGACGAGGAGGATGTCTTGTCTGAGTGTGTGTTGTGTGGTTGTGGTCCCAGGGCTGGCCGGAGGGGCGTGTTTGATCTGTGTGAGAAGGCCAACAGCCGACACCTTCAGGAGACAGGCAGAGGTGAGAACATTTGGCAAGATGCCTTCACGATCACGTCCACTCATGGTACACACCCAAGGAGGGGGTTTATTTGTTAATAGGTAAACACAGATATATAAATCTGTATAGAATATATATATATATAGAAATATCCAGATTTATGTGTGTCGTTAACTCACATAGCCTGTGAGTGGGGGTGTTATGTTCAGGTGGTTTGTGGACGCTAGCATGAGAATATGAAACAGCTGGAGTAAGATGTAAGGAAACAGAGGTGTGGACCACTGACCTAAACGGAGCTGTTCTGTTCCCAGTGAACGACAGACAACCAGATCTTTCTGTGGGGTTCAGAGGAGAAGCACACCCCCTGCATGCTGCTCACTGCTGCCCTGATCCTGGTGAGTGTGTATCAAGAGGATACAGGAGATCAGGAGAGTTCGGTATCAGGATCATACTCTGCATGTGTGGCAAGCAACCCTTTCCTGAAGCCCTCCTTGACGATCGCCTCTCTCCCATGCCTGTCTGTCCTCGCCCGTTCCTAGACGTGTCCTGTCTGACCCACAGTGTGTTTGGGAGCTCTCTCCAGCGAGGCGCAGCATGGATCTTCATCATCCTCTCCCTCGCCTGCAACTCCCTGGTTCTGGTGTCTCTCTGCTTCCCGTCCGCACCCTCATGTCCCTCCCAGCACTTACTGGGAGTCCTTGCCTGGGTACATCTCCTCTCCAGCGCCGCCCTAGCAGTGGTAGATAGTATGACTGTGGGCGGTCAATGGTGGAAGGAAGGGACAAGCTGTGAAGTGATGGATTTCGTGTTGACCTTCTCCTCGGAAGCCTGCGTGTTCCTGCTCACTGCTCTGGTAGCAGAGCGAGGCCACGCCGCTCAGAGTGCAGCCGTGCTCGGACGGACCAGGAAGAGTCCGTTATGGTCCAGGGTTGTCCGAGCGGTCTCTGCCTCATGTTGCACCCTAGCGGGGGCTGTCGCCTCCTGGCCCCTCCTGGGCACGGCTCTGCCTTCCCCCGGACACCCCTCCAGCTCAGGCTTCTCCTCAGCCCTGGTCCTGCTCAACTCCCTCTGCTTCCTGGTCATGGCGCTCATCCACGCCCGCCTCTGCCGCTGCCCCGAGACGCTCGCTCCGCAGACAGGCCACGCCCACCGACGCTGCGCTCCCAACATGGTGGCTTGTCTCCTCCTCACCAACGGTCTGCTCTTCCTCCCTGTGTCCCTAGCCCCCTTCATCTCCTCCCTCAGACCCTCTCTCCTCTCCAGCCCAGAGGTTGCCAGGTTTGGGAAGGTGCTCTCCCTGCTGCCTGCCTGTGTCAACCCCCTCCTGTACATGCTTCTCAGTCCCTGGTTTCAAGAGGAAGTGGAGAGGCGTCTGTGCTGGAGATCGACCAGGAGGAAGAGAGCCTGCCACTCCAGCAGGGGGTGCGTGGACCTGGAGGCAGGTGACCCTGATCAAACTCCTGTCTCCTGATCCTAAAGGGAGAGAGGCAGCGACTCCACCAGGAAAAACATCACTTCCGAGTCAGGCGTTAAAGGAGAGGTTCTAGGATCAACTTACCTGGCTCTTCCGAGGACATCAAACTATGAACTTCTGTTAGCATCTTGTTTCTTGTTCACAGAACTGCTTAGGGGCACTCAGAAGCCGAGGCCCATAGATATATATATATAAACACTAGATGTCTTACGGCGGAGTCTAGAACGTCCGCACATGGCGGCCATCTTGCGACTGTCAACTCGCTCACCCATAACATTGTGTTGAATCTACATGTACTTTTTAAATGACCATAACTTGCTCAATTTTCAACCGATTTTGAAACGGTTTGGTTTGTTATCAGCGTCAGACGTCGTTATGCCACTGCATACTTCTATTGTATTTTTACAAAAAAACATAATTATTCATAAGTACGCAGTGGCATACCGACGTCTCTGACGTTGATAACAAACCAAACCGTTTCAAAATCGGTTGAAAATTGAGCAAGTTATGGTCATTTAAAAAGTACATGTAGCATCAACACAATGTTATGGGTGAGCGAGTTGACTGTAGCAAGATGGCCGCCATGTGCGGACGTTCGACTCCGTTGTCCGGCAACGCGGACGAGACATCTAGTGTTTATATATATCTATGCTGAGGCCTGATGATACTGCTGTTCACTGCCAGGAAGAGAGAAGTGTGTTCCTTCCTGCAGTAATAAAACTCCAGTGTTGCATTCACTCGTGGTTAAGGCATCTCTATTTTAACGTGACTATATCCATGGTGTGGTTAATCATTTATTTGTACCATATCCATGTAGTATATATATATATATATTTTGTAAACAGGATATTTTTAGATTTAAATTTACCACCAACTTGACATGTTAGTTTGTTTCAGTTTAGTTGATGCTTTTGTGTAGCGCATTCTAAGTTCTAAATAAATACTTTATGTATTGTTGTGTTATACATCGCATTTTTTTATGCCTGCATAGATAAAAAGATTGGCTATATTGGTTGAATTTCCACGAGGCAGTAAAATTCACACAAATAAAGAAAAGACAAAAGATATTTGTTTAGAAAATAATTTAATATAAACATTCAAGTTCAACATACAAAATAACAGTTGAAGGACTTCTCGGCTCATAGCGAAATACTCTTTAATCATTATATATTTTTGACACAAAAAAAAAACTAAATTGCACATAAGAGAACAATATAGCTCGAAGATTTAACCCGTGACTAGTGATGGGTTTTAAGGGCCTCCCCGTCAATTCCACAGGGCGCGTCAGCCTCAAATACACAGGACAACGACAGGCCAGATAGAATACTTTGCAGTCAGACATTTTGTTATTGGCCAATCATTGAAATTTTGTTCTTCTTTTATCGTTTAAAACAAATAGTGAAATAATGAGTCCATCTCTTCTCTAAGGAGACACCAGAACAAACAAAAACATACTGGTAGCAGCCTAGTCTGGTCGGGAGAGGGGAACACCCTTTAAAACACTCAGATACCACAGAAGCCTGCAGTCGTCCGGCAGAACTACTAACCCCCCCAGGTAAAACAGATGCCAAATTAATTTGTTTAAAAAGGTGACAATACAAATAACAAACAAAAACGAGAAACGAGTAAAACGTAAAAAGGGAAAGGTAAGACGTCACTTGGCAGGGTCGATACTTACGTACATGATGGAGGCAGATTTAAGAGGTCAGAGTTCAGCACACTCGAGGAGGCTTCTGTGACGCGTGTCCTACGCCGTGTCCCCTGGCAACCTAACCCTGCTCACCTCCTCTCTCTCTCTCTCTCTCTCTCTCATCTAAGCAGCAGCCTTTCCATTAGGATGGTCTGATTGGCGCTAGGTTCATTTTATTTTCTCCCTTTGTGTTTCTGAAAGGGGGGGGGGGTTCACTGAGGGGGTGCAAGTGGGGGTCAGTGATCCTCTCCCGTTTAGCACGAGCCTAAATTTAGGGGCTCATTTAGACTCACTCCCACCTCTTGACACTTGTCAACAAGCTTCCTCAGTCTATCAGTTTTACCTCCTCCCTCTGCAGCCTCAAACAGCAGACGCTGGAAGGAGGGAGAGAGAGGGGGGTGGGAGAGAAAGAGAAGAGGGGGAGAGAAAGAGACAGAGAGGGGGGGAGGGATGGGGGTAGAGAGAGAGCAAGAGAGGTGGGGGGGGGCAAGGGAAGGGGAGAGACGGGGGAGGGAAGGAGGGGAGGAGAGAGATGGGGCAAGGGAAGGAGGGGAGAGAGAGATGGGGCAAGGGAAGGAGGGGAGGAGAGAGAGAGATGGGGGAGGGAAGGAGGGAAGGGAGAAGCAGGTGAACATGCGTGCATATTGGCCAGTCGGACAAGAACAAATAAGCAAAACCCCTGTTTTAAGAGGAATGTGTATGTCTGCTTGTGTGTGCGTGTCTGAGAATAGAGGTCTGAGGGGGGGTCATTTACATCTTTCCACAAGGTGGCGCACAGAGGGAGCCTTTGCAGGGCTTGCTGATAGAGAAGTCGCACCTACAAAACAAACGAGGAAACAAACAAAAACAAAACACACCAAACGTGGGAGCGCTGCGTCAGTTGGCGGAGGACAGATGGAGAGGTGAGCGCGGGGGGGGACTTAGTGACTGGTCACTTGTTTACCAACAACACGCAACATTTACATTTCATTTTGTCACCCCTCATATGAAAGGCTGTCATACATTACTTTTTCTTCAACAGTGATAAAACAGCCTGCAGGGAGAAGAATAAGATAGGACAACAACGAAGCGATGATTATGGAACGGCTGAGTTAGCAGCAAACAACAAAGCCCACTCTGACGCACAAACAGGAAGGCGACACAGGGGTCAACAGAGAGAGTTAGACAAGAGGTTTAAGTCATCACACACACAATCCAGATCTCTCCTTCACAAGTCTGTAGTCTCCAAACTCCACGTACAGTCTTACTCTCCCTTCTTTCATTCCCCCCCACCCCCTCCCCCCCCTCCCTAACTCACCTCAGATCTCTGCTTGAGCTCCTTCTCCACAGTGATGGCTCTGAAACACACCAGAGAGGGCTGTCAGCTCAGGTCCCCCCCTCAGGTCCCCCCCTCAGGTCCCCCCCTCAGGTCCCCCCCTCAGGTCCCCCCCCCCCTCAGACCAGGGGCCCGTTCTCCGTACGTCGCTAAATCAGTTAGCTGGATTTGATTGTTGACGATTTGCCATTATCTTGGATTGTTCGGTTCTTCGATGCTCATCCTGGACTTGCTGTCATAGCAACAGGTCCGTAAGCTTGAACCTGCTCGGGACCAAAAATAATTGGACAAACTAACATAATCATAAATCTAATTGTCACTTTTAATACTTGGTTGCAAAACCTTTGCAGTCAATGACAGCCTGAAGTCTGGAACCCATAGACATCACCAGACGCTGGGTTTCGTCCCTGGTGATGCTCTGCCTGGCCTCTACTGCAACTGTCTTCAGTTCCTGCTTGTTCTTGGGGCATTTTCCCTTCAGTTTTGTCTTTAGCAAGTGAAATGCATGCTCAGTTGGATTTAAGTCAGGTGATTGACTTGGCCATTGCAGAACATTCCACTTCTTTGCCTTAAAAAACGCTTTGGTTGCTTTCGCAGTATGCTTCGGGTCATTGTCCATCTGCACTGTGAAGCGCCGTCCTATGAGTTCTGAAGCATTTGGCTGAATCTGAGCAGATAATATTGCCCGAAACACTTCAGAATTCATCCTACTGCTTTTGTCAGCAGTCACATCATCGATAAATACAAGGGAACCAGTTCCATTGGCAGCCATACATTGCCCACGCCATAACACTACCTCCACCATGCTTCACTGATGAGGTGGTATGCTTTGGATCATGAGCAGTTCCTTCCCTCCTCCATACTCTTCTCTTCCCATCATTCTGGTACAAGTTGATCTTGGTCTCATCTGTCCATAGGATGTTGTTCCAGAACTGTACAGGCTCTTTTAGATGTTTTTTGGCAAACTCTAATCTGGTCTTCCTGTTTTTGAGACTCACCAATGGTTTACATCTTGTGGTGAACCCTCTGTATTTACTCTGGTGAAGTCTTCTCTTAATTGTTGACTTTGACACAGATACGCCTACCTCCTGGAGAGTGTTCTTGATCTGGCCAACTGTTGTGAAGGGGTTTTTCTTCACCAGGGAAGGAATTCTTCTGTCATCCACCACAGTTGTTTTCCGTGGTCTTCCGGGTCTTTTGGTGTTGCTGAGCTCACCAGTGCGTTCTTTCTTTTTAAGAATGTACCAAACAGTTGATTTGGCCACACCTAATGTTTTTGCTATCTCTCTGATAGGTTTGTTTTGATTTTTCAGCCTAACGATGGCTTGCTTCACTGATGGTGACAGCTCTTTGGACTTCATATTGAGAGTTGACAGCAACAGATTCCAAACACAAATACCATACTTGAAATGAACTCTAGACCTTTTATCTGCTCCTTGTCAATGAAATAACGAACTCCCTTTATGAGGGAATAACATACACCTGGCCATGGAACAGCTGAGCAGCCAATTGTCCAATTACTTTTGGTCCCTTAAAAAGGGGGGGGCCACATATAAAATTTATTGTAATTCCTACACCGTTCACCTGATTTGGATGTAAATACCCAGAAATTAAATCTGAAAGTCTGCACTAAAGCACATCTTGATTGTTTCATTTCAAATCCATTGTGGTGGTATACAGAGCCAAAATGATGAAAATGGTGTCAATGTCCAAATACTTATGGACCTAACTGTATGTGAGCAGCCAATAGCAGCGTTGCTGATCAAGGTTTCTACTATCGATACATACCCCCTTTTAGACCAACGTATAACTCAATCCAGCTATACTAATCATAAACAACAAGTGTGTTTGAAGAACCGAATTAGCCAGATCATGATAAGCAAGATGATGTCATCTTGGATGTGTCATTTGATCTTGGATGTAATAAGCGACGTACGGAGAACGGGCCCCAGCTTCACTCATGGGTTCAGCTAGTATTAGCGCAGGTCCACAGCAGGGGCTTTGGACATTACCGTTTGGAGGGTGAGAAAGTTCGGACTCACATTTTCCAGTTGGCCAGACAGTTGGGAATGCTGGCGCTCAACGTTCTCGCCTGGAACTTCAGATGTTCCACGTTCCCGTCCATCCACTCCTGGTGCAGCAACCTAAACAACAACACATAAACAACAACACAAACAACAACACATAAACAACAACACAAACAACAACACATAAACAACAACAGACTGAGACTAACCGTCTGGACATAACCAGATACCATCTCAGAGGCCAAGTGTGTGTACCTGAGGGCCAGGTGTGTGTGTACCTGAGGGCCAGGTGTGTGTGTACCTGAGGGCCAGGTGTGTGTGTACCTGAGGGCCAGGTGTGTGTTTACCTGAGGGCCAGGTGTGTGTTTACCTGAGGGCCAGGTGTGTGTGTACCTGAGGGCCAAGTGTGTGTTTACCTGAGGGCCAGGTGTGTGTTTACCTGAGGGCCAGGTGTGTGTGTACCTGAGGGCCAAGTGTGTGTTTACCTGAGGGCCAAGTGTGTGTGTACCTGAGGGCCAGGTGTGTGTTTACCTGAGGGCCAAGTGTGTGTGTACCTGAGGGCCAGGTGTGTGTTTACCTGAGGGCCAGGTGTGTGTTTACCTGAGGGCCAGGTGTGTGTTTACCTGAGGGCCAGGTGTGTGTGTACCTGAGGGCCAGGTGTGTGTTTACCTGAGGTCCAAGTGTGTGTGTACCTGAGAGCCAGGTGTGTGTGTACCTGAGGGCCAGGTGTGTGTTGGTGGGCATGGTGTAGCGCAGCCTCTCCAGAACCAGGGGGTGCTGGGACCCTGGCAGGCAGCTGAGGTAGAGAGACACCACCTGCAGAGAACACACCATGGGGGTTAACACACACATGCATGCACACGCACACACACACACAAAAAACAGTCCATAGAGTTGTAAAACGCATGCAGCAGAATCAGACAGCTTGCTGATGGCTAGGTCGATCTGAGGTCAGCTGACTGAGGGGGGGGGGGGGTCAGCTGACTTGGCTTCACCTTGTTGTGGAACGCGAAGCAGCTCCAGTAGCGGGCTGAGCTGAACGGAACCTCCAGTCTGGACGGCACCGTAACCAGGCAACGCTGGACGAGATCTGCAAACATCCTGAACTCCCGGCCCGTGGCCTGGGACCCCAGGAACTTACTGCTGGTAAAGACGAGATAACTGGAGAGAGAACACACAGGAGTTAGCTAGGCACCTGCCACCTCCCCCACCCATCTGTGTGGACATGATGCAGCACCACCCAAATACACCTGCAACCACACCCTTCTGACCCTTCACTTCCTTCTGGACTTCTATATGGACGTTTAGCGTGTAACGTAAGAGTTAAAAGTGTCGGCTAAAGGAATCAGATGGAAAACTGTAACTGCACTGCAGGCCAGAGGAGTTTTCACCTCCTGACCTTCTGCACACAGCCTCTTCAGAGGCCAGGGTCGTCTAGTCAGCCTCACATGAGACATCTTTACGTCGCTCTGCTTCTCAAACCCATCATCAGTGTCACCATGGGAGGAGAACACAGGTGTGTGTGAAGGGTAACGGGTGAGGGGTGTAACAGGCAGCGTGTTGAGATGCGGGACTCACTCCATCCAGAGCTTGTGGAGAACATCCAGCTGCATGACGGAGCCCAGAGCGCTCTCGAAGGCGTCCACCGCCACCCCGACGCCCCCATGAGCCCACTGCCAACAGCTGGGGGGACAAGAGCTACCGTCAGCCTCTCCAGCCAGGGTCAAGAACATACTGTTTATGAGACATTTCTCCACATGTATCATCCATCTCCATAAGAAGACTCACCTTCTAGTTCTATCACACTAATATATGAATGCATTTGAGTTTTTACTTATATTTACTGCGATTTATTTAGGGCCTGTTACTGTTGCACAGTCTTTTGCGCACGTCCTATTGGATAAAAGCGTCTGCTAAGTGAATCAAACGTAATATAAATGTGAAGCTATCAGGAATCTCTGTCACCCAGACCTTCAGCGGGCAGAGTGGGAGCAGAATGAGTGTCTGTGGGCAGGGGAGAGCAGGCTCACCAGTGCACCAGGTGGAGGTAAGGCATCTGGTGGGTGATCTGCTCCTGAAGCTGCTTCTTGATGACTGGGCTTCGGAGAACGTCCTCTGTAGGAACACCCAGGATGAACCTGGAACGCAACAACAACACAACAAAACCATCCTTTGAGATGTTCAAAATCCCCCCAAAACTCAGACTGTCCCACACGCCACCACTGGTCAGACACACCACTTGTCCGTTCACTAGTTTCAACAGATTCTGACTGTTAGGCACGCCTGTAACATGAACCACATACCGAAGCACGTCCGCGGGCTGCCGATCACTCTCATCGTTCTGGCAGAAGGACAGAACGAACCCCCGGAACAGAGGCTCGATGATCTCGGGCTTGTCCTGCACAGAGGCCGACAGGAGACGAGAGGACGTGAGTAACGTGGGAGTCTCCAGAGCACCTTCAGATTCCCCTCTACTGCAGGTAACAGCCTCACCTGGGTGATGAGGAACTTGCAGGCGTGGTAGAAGATCTCTGCGTTGTGCGGACATTCGGCGAGGGCCCGGAGCCACACTCTCACGGCCTCGTCGCTGTGGCCCCTGCGGACGTGGAGGTTGGCCAGGGCGTCCAGCAGGGCGCAGGACTCAGGGCACGGGACCAGCAGGGACTCACATAGCTCCACGCCCTTCTCATAGCTGCAGGACAACAGCAGCACACACGCTTCACTGCACACGCTATTGGATGTACTGTACTTACACACTCACAGAATAGACACACACTCAGAACACATGCACACTCAAGACACACACACCGTTCCAGCAGAGTGTTGAGGGTGATGAGGTTGGTGTGGAGAGGCAAGCAGGCTAGTGTCCTCTCCTTCAGAGGTAGTCTCTCGTCTGAGCACTGCCGAACAGCATCTACACAGGACAGAGCCCACGTCAGTCACATCTTAACTTCACCAGAGACGTCGTATACATCAACCCCATGTCATGAACCAGTCATGTGTTGCTATCCTGATTATACTATAAAAAATTATGATAGCAAAATAAATCTTGACAAATGCTACTGTGTAGCATGTCACAGCTGAACCAGTACTGAGAAATACATCCCGTTTACAACACATTTGTTCAGGACACATTTTCATCCAAAGCAGCGACTTACAATGCTTTCAGAAAGTACAATCAGAATCACGCACCTTGAAACAGGGCGACCAGGATGTCTGGGGGCGTGCTGATGTCCTGCTGGGTGACCCAGGGCAGCATCAGGGGCTCTGTGCTGACCAGCCTGGAGGGGTTGGAGTCGGCCGGGTCGTACAGGCTGGCCGGCAGGCTGTCGAACTCCGTCAGGTGGATGTAGGAGAGCCAGGCCAGGGCGCGGTCGCTGACCATCAGGTGGTCCGCAATGCTCCTCCCGTTGGCCGACTTGAGAGCACTCTGGAACAGAAAATGATGTTTGGCTGTTCCGCAGTATGTTTCTGTTTCAGTCAGTCTAGTATTCTGAAATCTACCGCCCTGTAGCCTGGAGTGTGATGACTCACCTGACTAACCTTCTCGGTTTGGAATCCCCAAACATGTTTTTGTGGTAACTAAGCTAAATATTGAAGAGTTAATGACACGACTAAGGATTCGTACTTCAGTAGTAAATGATGTGTAAGGATTCTATCCAAGGAATCCTACGTAGTGTGCCTCCTCCCCTGAGTGTGCAGTGACCCTGCAGAGGGACCCACCTGGAGGAAGGCCAGGGCGCTCTGCATGCGGCCCGTGAACAGGCTGAGCTGGACCCTGTACAGCAGGGCCTCCAGCAGCAGGAAGGACAGCTTGTCTGTCGGGCTGCTGGCCGCCTGGCCCAGCAGGAACCTCAGCAGGCGCTCACACACGTAGTCCTTCCCCTCGAACGAGCTCTCCAGGCTCAGGTACTGCAGAGGGGGACAGAGCCAGGGGCGGGATTACACTTGACGGGCCGTGAATAGGGAGAGCTCAGAGGTAGAGCATGTGAATAGGGAGAGCATGTGAATAGGGAGAGCTCAGAGGTAGAGCATGTGAATAGGGAGAGCATGTGAATAGGGAGAGCTCAGAGGTAGAGCAGGTGAATAGGGAGAGCATGTGAATAGGGAGAGCTCAGAGGTAGAGCATGTGAATAGGGAGAGCTCAGAGGTAGAGCATGTGAATAGGGAGAGCATGTGAATATGGAGAGCTCAGAGGTAGAGCAGGTGAATATGGAGAGCTCAGAGGTAGAGCATGTGATTGCAGATGAAGCTGTTGTCCTCAGTTGTTGTAGATGTTGTCCTTTGTATTCTGCTTGTATTTGACCCCTGGCTGCAAAACTATTTGACATGAAGTGGGCCAGTAAAGATAACCTTCCTTAAGGTCGCAGGTTCAAATCCCTCCCTTTCGCTTTGGATAGAAACGTCTGCTAACTGAAGACATTGTTCTGACATGATTATCAGAACTAAAGGCTGTGTTATGGGAGGTAGACGTGGAGAACCTACCGTCCACCACACTTGGAAGTCGGCGGCGTGTTCCACGGCCATCTCACACATCTCCTGCACCTCCGCCCTGGCCCCACGCCGGGAGAACAGCCGCAGGTAGTGGCACCAGATCTCAGGGTTGTCCCGGTTGTCCTCCAGAGCGCGGGACAGCGTGTTCAACGCTGCGTCCAAACACTCCGACGACGATCTGCGGGAAGAGGAGAAACGTACCAAGCATGTTATACAAGCACATGCCCACGGTCTGCTCTATGAAAACACTGTACTATTCACTGAGAGGAATGAATCCACGGTGGACATCTCAACGTACGTGTCTTTCTGGCTGAGGTACTTGAAGGCCAGTTTGATCCAGAGCTGCGTGTCGCGAGGGCTCTCCAGGACGCTGGTCTCCAGGTTGGAGATGTCGTCGGTCTCGCTGGTGAAGTAGCGCTTGTCCTCGGGCAACACACACACATCCAGCGAGGGCAAGCGGGTCTTGGAAACATCGTCTGTGAAAGACAATGATTCAATCGGACACTGGTACGTTTTTCTACGGTTATGTGAAACAAATGAAGATGTAAACATGTCTGATGGTCCGCTGGCCTGGGAAGCAGCTCAGGTTGGATTTGCTCTGGCACTCGTCTGGACCCCCTCAGACTGATTTCCAGCCAGCCTGGCCTGGCCTGAGCTAATCATAACCGTGTATCTAATACGGGGTGGGTTTGATATGATGACTGCACATGCATGTCATTGCTCTGATTTGTTGGACGTCTGTGTAATTGCTTCCAGGGGCATTCCGGTCTGCGCCTGGTGATAACGCCACTTAGAAATCGAAAATGCCAGGATGATGGAGCGTACTTCCAATACTTAGACCCCAAGACATGATAAGGAGTAATAATGCACTGAGACTGGTACAACACAACACAAACAATGATCAGATTAGAGACACAGAGAGAGAAATACATAGAGAAAGTGAGAGAGAGACAGAGGCAGCCAGTGAGGGGCACAGACAGAGAGAGACGGACAGAGAGAAAGAGAGACAGACAGAGAGAAAGAGAGACAGAGAGAGAAAGAGAGACGGACAAAGAGAAAGAGAGACAGACAGAGAGAAAGAGAGACAGACAGAGAGAAAGAGAGACAGAGAGAGAAAGAGAGACGGACAAAGAGAAAGAGAGACAGACAGAGAGAAAGAGAGACAGACAGAGAGAAAGAGAGACAGAGAGAGAAAGAGAGACAGAGAGAGAAAGAGAGACAGAGAGAGAAAGAGAGTCAGACAAAGAGAAAGAGAGACAGACAGAGAGAGAGAGTGAGTCTCTTCTGCCTCAGACAAACCGACTGACCATATTTGACGGCAGCAGTGCAGCCCTCCAGGCCCTCGTCCCCGCTGTCGTCCCCCGTGTTGGGGCTGGCCTTCCAGGACGGCTGGGGCCTCCACGTCCTGGTGTCCTTACAGGTGGTGAAGGGAGGGACTGGGAGAGGACAGGGAAGAAGCCTGCCGTTAATCACTGATCATTTAACAATGTTTGATCTATACCCTGCTATATTAGCTCATGGGGCAGACGAGAGACTTCTTCAACAGTCACCAGACAGCAGCCTTAACAAGCAAGGTTCCACTGAGGAGATGTTACTGGGAGACAGGAGAAGAGGAGGATTAGTCTCTTACTATGTCGCTTGCTTTCGTTCACTTTGCTCACTAGGAGGACGGCTTTCTGGTCCATCCCCATGCGGTCTTTGTTGGCCCCAAAGAGTTTCTTTATGTACTTTTCTGTAGACAACAAATTAAGAAAATATACATAAAGACACTTCGAATGTGATAGGTTTGTTGAGAGAAAATAATCTAGCATTTATGCTCTCTAATTAAATCAATTCCTCATGTGATTAAATCGCTACCCATATCTAATGGTGCAAACAGAACTTAGGTCAGTGTGAACAAACACCTGTTGCGGCGCAGATCTCATCATTGTTGCTGCTGTCTGAGCAGCCAATCAGAGGGAGGTTGTAGGACAGGATATCCTGGAACAGCTGGTTCCCACTAAAGGTGCAGTTCCTCATGTGCTGCCTGAAACACAACATCATCAGGTGACTGATTAACAAGGAATATGAATAAGATGAAGGGGAATGAGGCAAACGCAGGTCCACTCAATCATTCTCATTTGATTCATTTAGGAGCAGATGCTTCTATGAAAAGCAACGTCCACATAGCTCAGGTGGTACGGGCAGCAGGACACTGCGAGAGTGGAAGAACCTGTCCAGCAGGACACTGCGAGAGTGGAAGAACCTGTCCAGCAGGACACTGCGAGAGTGGAAGAACCTGTCCAGCAGGACACTGCGAGAGTGGAAGAACCTGTCCAGCAGGACACTGCGAGAGTGGAAGAACCTGTCCAGCAGGACACTGCGAGAGTGGAAGAACCTGTCCAGCAGGACGGTCAGCCGCTCAGCGGATCTCACCACTTGCAGTCGTCATCGTTGCATGTTCCCGTCAGGTCAAAGCGACAGAAGCACGTCCTGGCCTCTATCGTGTTGCTGAGGGTCACCGAGCTGAGGGACATCTTCTCCTTCGTTCGGAAGTACGGACTGAATCTGAAACAAGATGGCTGACATGGTGAGAAGACCTGAAACTGTTCACGTTCCTTTCCTTTGAGTCGGGTCCAGAGCAGAGGTGTTACCTGTAGGATCTGAAGACCAGCAGCGGGCTTCTGTACGATCCAAAGGGAACTGGTTTGAGCTCCGCTCGACCGGTCTGCGGCATCACGGCCTCAACATCCACCGCCAACACCTGCATATTTAAACACGCTTACTAACAGCAGTGTGTTCAGTGGGCTGGGATTCTTTTAGGGGTTTACAAATCGCAGATTACACCAGACCACCCCATATCATTAAGATAAGAAGCGTCTACTAAATGAGTAAAACATCAATGAAAAGGCAGAAAAGAAGCAGTTAATCCTGGATCCGTGAGGGTTACCTTCTCTGAAGGGTTCCTCTCCTCCCAGCCCCCCATGGTCCTCAGCTCCCCCAGCAGCAGGTCTCCCAGCCTGGCCTGGCAACAATCAACAACCATCAACAACCATCAACAACCATCAACACCAGAAGCAAGAGTGACATCATTCCAAGTTTGCTCATTCATGGTAAGAAGGTTGACAGCAATAATTTGATTGGTCATCGGTTCTCTGCCCAATAGCAATTCTACCCAAACTAAGGACAGACAAAGGATTGATTGATTTATCTATGTCTATTGACATTTGATTGTAATGTGGTGGGAGTCAGGTGGCTGAGCGGTTAGGGAAGCGGGCTAGTAATCTGAAGGTTGCCAGTTCGATTCCGTGCCACATGACGTTGTGTCCTTGGGCAAGGCACTTCACCCTACTTGCCTCGGGGGAATGTCCCTGTACTTACTGTAAGTCGCTCTGGATAAGAGCGTCTGCTAAATGACTAAATGTAATGTAATGTAAATGAATACATGTAAATCTACTAGTTTACACTTATTTACACTCATTTCATCACCCCAGGGAAGGGGGTTGAGGTCAAAGGTCTGTAGTCTCGGGCCCTAGCCCTGAACAGATGAGAACTACACGTGAACCCACATGTAGCTCGGAGGTAAGAGAATGAACCTGCTTACCTGCTGTTGGTGCTTCAGCCTGAGAGCCTCCACGTCCAGCCCCAGGAACAGCTCCGACGGCTCTCCGGACCCGACCGTCGCCTTGGTCGGTTTCACCGCCCCGTCCTTCGCTGCCGAGCCGGCGGCCAGCTCCAGCTTGGGCTTGGTGGAAGCGCCCGGCTCCGGGAAGGAAAGCCGGCGGCTTCCCCCGGTGGCGCCGGAGGGCACGGCAGGTTCCGGCTCGTTCCCGTCCTCGGCGTCCTCGCTGTCCAGGGTCAGCTTGTCCTGGGTGAGGTCGTGCCGAGAGGGCTGGGGCACGGGGAAGGGGCTGGGAGGCGGGGGTGGAGGGGTAGGGGGGCGCGGGGGGGTGGAGGGCAGGGCGGGGGCCTCGGGGGCGAGGCCACGGTGCCGCAGGGCCTGGGCTTGTTTCAGCTTCTGGATCTTCAGGGCGTACTCAGACTCCAGCTGCTGCAGACGCTGCTTCTGGGCGATGAGGTCCGCCAGGTAGCGTCCAGAGCTGTCCACACGCTGCAGCTTCCAGGGCTGACCAACAAACACACACCACATTTACATCTTCATTCAGCGGACGCCAGTGTCCAGAGTAATGTACAAACAGTGCATGTAGAAAGCACAGAAGAACAGATGTACATAGTTCGTCCAAAGAACGGTGCAAAGAAACCAAACGTCAGTTAACCGTCTGGTGAACAGAAAAGAACGACACACACCCAGACAGGACACAAACCCGAGCACACTTTGTAACATGAAAGCAGCAATTGGCTGAAATAACCTCCAGGCTTGGTTGAGCTGAGGTACTGGTGTTAGGAGGAGCAGGCCAGGCAGGTGTTAGCGCTCACCTGGAGAATGCTGGTGTCAGCTCTGCGTTTCTGCCCCCTGCCTGTGGCCGCCTGGGCCTGGGTTAGCTCCCGCTCCAGCCTGACGCTGTGGTTCTTCTTAATCAGCACACGGTGCTCCACACGGTTCACCTGGACACAGGAGACGACCATCACCCACACAGGAGACGACCATCACCCACACAGGAGACGACCATCACCCACACAGGAGACGACCATCACCCACACAGGAGACGACCATCACCCACACAGGAGACGACCCAAAAAAATAAAATAACTAATCAGACACCGACCTGTTCCTGGAGCTTCTTGAGGAGGGTCCGGTTAGCGCTGACGATCTTCTCAGACGCCAGCAGCTGCTCCTTCAGCTTGAGAACCTTGCCCTCCGCAGCCTTCAGAGACTCCTTCTTCCTGCTCTCCTGTAGGAGCAGCTGTCTCAGGACGGCCTCGTCTCTCTGGAGCAGCTCCCTGGAACACCGGCAAACACATGGTAAACAAGGTGGGCCAGGATAACAAGGGGGGCCAGGTAAACAAGAGGGCCAGGTAAACAAGGGGGGCCAGGTAAACAAGGGGGGCCAGGTAAACACACCTGTGCTTGCTCAGCCTGTCCTCTGCTTCGCTCAGGCAGAGCTCGGCGGCTGCCTTGGCAACCAGGTCCGCCTCAGAGTCCGACCCGGCCGGAGACGCCACGGCGCCCTGGTCCTTCAGAGTCTTCTTTTTCTCCCGACTAGGAGGGAAAACACCGACCACATTAAGCCTTGTGCTGCCTTCGAGTCACATGACCCGAAGGTTCACAACAAACCATCGTTGTGTTGCGGCAACTTTACCAAATACAAAAACAAATAAAAAGCATTTTCTTTTAACCTCCACGATGTGGGGGGTCTGAGACAGCCCGACGGTTAAAAGAAAATGCTTCACTTAGTTTTTTTATATGCGGTAAAGTTGTCGCAATACGACGGTGGGTCACAATGACTGATGGGTCAGAATGACCCGAAGATAACACAAGGGTTAAGCTCCTCCTTCTCATCAGGCACACTGGAATCCACTCATTCTCATGTGCAATGTCTATTACAGACTACAGTGTATGGCATCGTTTACACATGAGAGGTCAGTACGTGGACAAGTGGAGATACTGGCCCATACAAACACGGTGCCTGGCTAATATGAGGGAGTCAGGTGGCTGAGCGGTGAGGGAAGCGGGCTAGTAATCAGAAGGTTGCCAGTTCGATTCCAGGCCGTGCCAATTGACATTGTGTCCTTGGGCAAGGCACTTCACCCTACTTGCCTCGGGGAGAATGTCCCTGTACTTACTGTAAGTCGCTCTGGATAAGAGCGTCTGCTAAATGACTAAATGTAAATGTCTAAATGTAATACAAACACGGTACCTGGCTAATACAAACACGGTACCTGGCTAATGCAAACACGGTACCTGGCTAATACAAACACGGTACCTGGCTAATACAAACACGGTACCTGGCTAATACAAACACGGTACCTGGCTAATACAAACACGGTACCTGGCTAATGCAAACACGGTACCTGGCTAATACAAACACGGTACCTGGCTAATACAAACACGGTACCTGGCTAATACAAACACGGTACCTGGCTAATACAAACACGGTACCTGGCTAATACAAACACGGTACCTGGCTAATACAAACACGGTACCTGGCTAATACAAACACGGTACCTGGCTATCTCCTCTCTCAGCAGGCGGTATTCGGCCTTCTTGGCGGCGGGGAGGTTGTCTGGAGCCCTCACAGGGTGGTTCTCCTTCTCTGCAGCAGCTTTCGGCTTGGCAGCCTGGGGTTCCACAGAGGAACAAATTATCATCCCACACAGGCAGGAGTTTATACACACAGGGCTCCGAGCATCTTCCGTATGTTGCTTTTGATAAGTGTGATCAATGAGTGACAGTAGAAAAAGACTGAGGTCATTGGTTTCAAAACTAAATAAAAAATGGCCACTCGCCTCCACCGTCCTGCGGGCCTCCTTGATCATGAACTCCAGCCCTCCGAACACGGAGGGCGTGGAGCTGGACGCCTCCTGCTCGTCTGAGTCGCTGTCGTCAGAGTTGTTCAGCTGGACCACTACGGTTTTGTGTCTGGGGAGCTGAGAACACACAAACACACACACTGAATTCCAAAGTGGTTTTACACATAAAAGTACGACAACTATTCAGAACGTTGTGCTTTTAAACAAGAAAAGACAGAATAAAAGAATAAAAGTTATGTAGGTGACAAATAAATGTCATGTAAAATGTAACTATGTAACATATAGGAAGATGTCGTACCACCAGTGGAACTCTGGGGACGTGATGGCCGCGGGCGAACTTGCTTCCGCGGGACTGGGTCAAGACGTTCAGACTTGCGATGTTCAGGCTCACTGTTTGCAGGTTCCCCCGGGGGGCAGGCTGTGGCAGGGAGGCGGGCGCGGGGACAGGAGACGGAGGCCCGCTGTCGGACGTCTCCTGGAGAGAGAGAAGGAAGGATTGAAGAGGGGAACACTAAACACACAGAGAGAGCACCAGGGGTTGGGTTTATGGATACACGTCTGCAGAACTCCAGAGGGATCAGGGAATCATGGATCACTGGAAACCAGTCGTTCTACACAGAGAGGAAACGCTTCACTATCTGTGGCGCCACAAGCAGTGTACCTCTGGCGCATTGACACGCTTGTTGGCCATGGACATGAGGCATGTCTCCCTGAGCAACATCTCCTCCTCCTCTTCCTCGTCCGCAAACGGGGGCTTGGGGGGCTGGTCGTGCTCGTCCAGCGGGGGGGCTGGCGGGGGCGGGGGTGGGGGCACAGCCGCGGGGATGACAGACAGGAAACGCTGGCCCGAGTCCTGCAGAGACAGGGCTGATTAATCTCAGGTCAACACGGTTCTTCAACCTCAACTGTTCATGTGTCAAGGGCTAGAACGTACCATTCTGTATTCGGGAGAGTCCATTGTGAATGGATTGAGCACGGGGAAGCACAGAGCGTTGTCAGCAAATGGGTTGTGTACCGGGG
The DNA here is from genome assembly GCF_038355195.1 of Osmerus mordax. Lineage (NCBI taxonomy): Eukaryota > Metazoa > Chordata > Actinopteri > Osmeriformes > Osmeridae > Osmerus > Osmerus mordax. The sequence goes on along the minus strand of NC_090053.1, from coordinate 1,762,539 downwards.
ACGGTACTGAAAGAGACAGGAACCGAATGTTACAGTTAGACAAATGTCCATGATTCACACTTACAGTATCAAAACATACCCTGACTAAGTAAAGCTTTCTCAACATATCACACACATACAGTTTGTCATAGCGATTTAAACAATGTCAGGTGAGCTGTGTGCTCACCTGGGGAATTGGTCTCACTGTCAGTATCCATGGCAACCTCGTCGTAGTTGTCGTACTGGTACAGGTTGCCTGAGGTGTCCAGTCCCTGTTTGCCCACTGACTTCCGCTCGTTGTCCTTAGACTGATGAACACACATTCAAAACCATATCAGCATAATCTAGACCAGGGCCTGGGTTCATCTCTAGATATGATGTTGCTGTTACACTAACCACTGTAAGAACTGTACACTTTATTAACCCCAAAAGAAATCCAAGACTTGAACTTTGATTATCTGATGCACTTGCTTTGGATAAAAACGACAGCTATAGGAGTCAATGTAAGGTGTCACCTTGCTCCTGGTCTGCCTCTTGCCCCCAACCAGCTTCATGAAGCGGTTGTACTGCTCATCCTGGTTGGACAGGTCCCGGATCTTCCTGATCTCCTCCTCTCTCCTCCGCCGCTCCTCCTCCACCTCCCTCCTCTCCTCCTCCACCTCCCTCCTCTTCTCCTCCACCTCCCTCTGCTGCTGCAGCTTCCAGGTATGCAGTTGCTGTTTCCTGAAGGCCTGCTTAGCAGCCGACCCTGGAGGAATGAGGGGGAAGGAGGGAATTTAGTAGGAGACAAAGAATTTAGTATTTAAAAATGTCAGAAGCTGCAAGAAAACCCAGGCTGTGTTATTTGAAGATGGTTCCAGTAATGGAGGATCCTACCTGGACCCTTGTCCCCCGGGTTGACACCCTTCCTCCCTGCCTGGGGCTTGGCTGGACCTTTACCCCTCTCCCCTGGAGCCCTGGCCCCAGCCTTGGCCCTCTCCTGGGGCTTAGCCAGCACCTTGGCCCTCTCCTGGGGCTTGGCCAGCGCCTTGGCCCTCTCAGCTGCAGCGGAAGAGGCTGACCGCGTGGTAACACGTCCCCGGTCGGGAGGCCCGGCGCTGGGGGAGGCGCTCTTCTCCTGGGAGGCCTTGGCGATCCTCTCCTTGCTCTCCTTCATCACCTGCTGCTCCTGCTGTTGCCACTTCCTGCTGGCGGACTGCAGGGCCAGCAGCCGCAGCTGCAGCTCCGAGAGCTCCTCGTCCTCGTCCTTCCCCTTTCCCTTCAGCTTCACCTGGGGAGCGCAGGGCTGGGCACACACGGCTTCTGTGAGAAACTGCTGGGGACCATTTTTGCTCAAATGTTGTACATTTGATTGACTGGCATTCCTAGTTCTACTGAAATGGTCAGAAATTGAATGAGGCGATGCGCAGAGATGGTCGTTTCCCAGCAGGCAGAAAGACGGCTGTGCTGTGAACAAATTAATCAAGAACAACATATGAAATAAATGAGATCCGAGCTACTTACGTTGACAGGGGACGGAGGGGAGTCGTCTGATTCGCTGCAGCACATGCCTGTGTTTGTCTTGTCATCTTCTCCCTCTTCTTTTCCTTCCTCACCTGAAAGTATGGTGCTTCTTTATACCAAAACTATAATAACATACATTCTCACCCAAATACTGATGGGATCTGAGGTTACGAAAAGCATTTTTGAGTAAATAGTGGCAACATTTTATTCTTACGCACCTTCTGAATTGGCAGTGAGGTCGATTGGGCCTTTCTCTTCCACAACTCCGGTCTCCTCGACACTCTCCTTTTCAGCTTCCTGGTCGCCATCCCTTATCTCCAGCTCTGATGGTCTGGTTTTAAGAGCATCCAACTCGGCAGGTTTAAGGAGTTTCTGGCGGAGAGGCTTGAGGGGGAAGGCTTGGAAGGCCTTTTTCTCCGCTCTCTCTGTGTCATCAGCTGCATCGTCGCTGGGAACAGTGTTTGTGTCGGCTACTGGGTCGACTCTGGAAATACTGACTGAGACTTCAGCCTCTTTGGAAGGTGACTCATCAGGTTTGAGAGCCATTGTTTCCTCTTTCCTAATACATTCCAGCTCCAACTGAATCTGCTTGTACTTCGAGAGCAAATCCTCAAAGCTCTCGTCAACCCCATTTTCGGTTTTGGCAACATTATGAACTGGTTTCCTCATCTGATTCCTCGCAAATACTTTTTCTGAAGATAGTAGGTCAAGGAAAGACTTAGGTAATTGAAGTGGTCTTCTGGTGTCATGTAAGCCCCCCCCCCCCAAAAAAAAAAAATTAACATTAGGCTTTAAACTATAACTGTATTACAGTATACTCTACGTACAAGCCCATTTCTTCAAAAAATCGACATGATGACTTACAATTAGGCCTATTGCTTGCTACAATTATTGTTAGCAATTTAATCCACATAAAATACAGCCGTCAAAGGACAAGGCTAGTGTAATATGGCTAACGTTATATGTAATATACTGACGTTAAATATTCTAGCAACACGTTCATAACATGTCAGCCACAGCCTTGACAAACCACGTCATTCCCCGTGTTACCTTACCATCTAGGGACATACAAGCCGGTTACATACCAGCCGATGTTGTGCCAATTAGCTTACTTAGACATTTGTGTTAGTTATTAAGAATCAATAACAAAGGATACTTCTTGTGGGAGATTCTCTGATGTTGTGATTCTCCCCGGACCCATAACGACCCGGGGGAGGTCTCCCAGGTTCTCTTCCTCCAGCAAGCAAGTCTCCCCAGCCTACTCTGTCCCAATCCCCGTGTCCTTCATTTGGCTTCCCCCGATGTCTAAATCTTCCCAAGGCACTATGACTTCGTTCCCAAAAGCTAGAGCGTGGCCTCTGGTCTGGCCCCAACGGTAGTCCCGGTGGTGGTGGTCGGTCTGGTCCACTCGGTCCCCCTTGCTGTCGGTGATTTATGGGAAAGGGACTGTGCAAGTGAGGTCCGCGGTTGTATGGCATTAATAGTCGAAAATCCTGTGGTATAAGCGAAGGTAACATGTGAGGTTTTTGCTTCGATTTTCGTGTACGTTGTGAGTTAGGGATCGTTCTACTACTAGGCCTTAATCCCTGCTGTACAAGCACCTTTTCCTCGGTTTCATCATCGCATATCTCTCCGTCTTCGAGCTCCCCTTCTTCTCTCGGAGACAGATTGCTCGGTTTTAAATCCATTTTGTAGCCTAGTACAGCTTGATCGTTATGTGTAAAGGTAAACTCACTACATCTGTCTATAATTACAAAAGCGGACCCATCAATAGTAGAGCAAAGATGTTTAGAAGTATTATGATCAATAGCACAGTTAGCTAGCTAGCCTGTGCGCTAGCTTCGCCGTTCTTACTTCCTGTGGTTTCGCTTACCAGGAAGTGGCGTAATATGAGAGTGTCCGTGGTTGCATTCCAATACCCTTACTGTCATCAAACAACTTATATTGACTTATATATACTGCTTAACTGCTTAACCTATATATAGTGCTTCTATGCTATTTGCTGTCATTCAGTAAGCCAGACAAAACTTGTGTTTGTCTCTGTAAAGAGCACTTTCTAGTTCAAGTTCAAGTCTTTTATTGTCAGATGCACAGAACAACACAAGGTCAGACTGGGCACTGAAATTCTTAGGACAAAACAACGCGAAGCAACCTGGCATAACATGACACATCTACCCCAATGTGGATGGACAATAACGTTTTTTATTTATTTAATTCTAATCATATATTAATGCCACCTGAACAATTAATTATTGGAATAACTAAGTCATTCTAAGATCAAAAATACACGCATTAAAACGTCTCCTACAATGTTATTTGTCTGTGATGTCCCCTCTTTACTGCCAAATACATGGAAACGCCTGGTGCTCACGCATGCGCAATCAGAAATTTGCGGAAGATGACTTGTCACTGTTGTTGTGGAAGCTGACAGGCACGTGAGCTATGCTACGTAGCTAGTCGAGTCGTGAGTGCTTGCTAGCAGGCGACATGGCGGCTGATACTCCTCCAAAGGTATTGCAAATACATAACCGTTGGAATGTGTTTATTTTGTGTGTTTGCGAGTTAATAGATTGACTTCTGTAGGAAAATAATTTAGTCAATATGAAGAAACAATGGATAGATACAAATAATGTCCAACCATGCTTTTGTTTTGAGTTGCCCTAGCCTCGCCAGCTACAGAACTGTAGTGTGCTAATTTATCAAGAGTTATTCGAGTTGATGAGGTGATGTCGATCAAATTAATCTTCAAAGACACCGTTTCACAGCCCCGTAATTGGTTAATCATTTAACTAGCTAAAACAAAGAAAAAGAAAGCTTGCTATATATCCTTCTTTCATATCGAGTCACTGCAAGTCCAAGCATTACATGTTAGCATTTTTGGACACGTCACGAAGCATGGGATCCTATCAGAGATCGACAGATACGTGGCTATTTAACTAGTCTAGCTAGCTTGACTTGAACTGCCTTCAGTTTGGGTTAATTTGGACTCGTTTTGTTAAAGAATGCTAGTGATATGTTCTCGCTGGTCAAATTAGAAGAACCATTCAATGCTGGCTATCTAAATAGCTAACGTTGGAGCTGGAACCTGGTGTATTCAGGCAGTAACTGAGATTAGTAATAAAGCTAGTAACAAACCACGGTGTGCTAGCTAATTGCTACGAAAGACCCATGCCTTCTATTTGAAGTTTAGCCAACAGCAAACTAGTCTAAATAACTACTTTATTTTATGGAAAGTTCCCTATTTCGTTCAATAATGTAGTACAGCTGTAGGTAAATGCTACCAGGGACTTGTAGAAGGTAGCCTACGTGTTAAGCGGTATAGCTGGCTACCACAGTTTAGTGCGTGCAGTGTGTTTATACGTAAAGCATAATGATAACACTATCTACGTTACCATTTCCAAGTGAATAAACTCTGTTGAAACGTTTCCTTGTAACGGTGTGTTATTTCTGCTCCCTTGAGGTTGTATTTGAACATGAAGGTGTGTTCATACATTCAAGCAATGACGACAGCGATGAGCAAGACCTTCTCTCCCCAGGTTTCCTGAGATTAATTGACAAGGTACATGTGGTTTTTAGCGTTTGGAATTAATGTACAATTCAAGAAGGGACATTTTGGAGTAATATGTTTCTTGTTTCCCCCCAAAAAATCAGGATGGCGACATTGTTGTGGAATACAAACCTATGGAAGACAGTGTGGACCCATCCAACATGCTGTGCGCTGGCAAGGTTGGGCTCCTTTACTGCATAATTGCAATATTATACAGAAAAAAACAGGGGTGGCGGTATTTAACTGATCTCACAGCATACTAGGATTTTAAAGTGAGGTGACCAAATCCAAACCGTAAAGAGATATTTTCCTGCATTCTCCCTGCAACATTTAAATTGTGGTGGCTGTTTTGTCTAAAGACACAACTATTCAACTCCACCTTGAAATGACCTCCTGCTTGCCCTAAGGTCACCCAAAGCTGCTTTTAGCTATCCTCTCCTGCATTCAAAATTTGAGAATCCTGATGTAGAATTTCCTAAATAGTTTATAAGGTTGCACTTAAGATATGGCGCTGTTCTCGTTGCTCTGTGCTATGTTCTTCTAAAGCCCATGTGAGTCCAGGCAGTGACTTGAGTCTGGGGGAGAGCTGCTGTTGTCATGGCTCCCTGATGAAGTCGGTGTGTGTTCTGAGCAGGACTCCAGCTCAGTGATGGAGTGGGCCAGGGGTCCAGGGGAGAAGCCCCAGGTGGAACAGCAGCAGAGCTACGAGACAGAGTGGGACATGATCAACGCCGTCACCTTCAAGAGGAAACCCTGCACCAACGGCGACGGTGGGGTTTCAGGCTTGTTTTCATACGCTGGTTGATATGTAAGGGAATTTATTTTGTAGATCACTTGTACATTATTCCTTTTTAAATGTATTTTTGCATTTGCTTTTTAGGTGCTTTGAACCACACTAATGGGAAGAGCAAGTACTCCTTCACCTTCAGTGTGTATGACCTCAGGTCCATCACCGTGAAGGAAGAGGGCTGGTCCTACCTGGTGTTCCAGCTCAAGGAGCCCTCCTCTGCCCTGCCAGCACTGCGTTTTCACCAAGGAGGCAGTAAAGGCTTCCTGGACTGTCTGAGGAGATACACAGTGCTTAGCGAGTGAGTACACAGGCCCAGCAAACCAGGCTTTCAGAGAGCAACAAAGGCAAATGTTCACCTGGTGCATTGTGGTTATTGTCCAGCAGATGGGGTCCTCAGAAGCCTTTCAGGGAGGGATGGTCATTTTGAATATATTTTCTGACCGATAGCCAACGCTCGTTAATGACCATGAACCGTTAACCAACAAGATGTAAAATGTAGAATGGACGAGCGTCTGTGACTCAATTGTTTTTTTTAATAGCTGCATAAACAACAACAGAAGACAAAAGGATTAAAAACTAAAACACATTGAATCCGAGAGCGTGTTGCACTGCGCTTGTACTCTGAAAATGTGCTAAAAGTAACTCGATTACGTAAATACAAACTGTTAAGATGATTGGCGGTGATAACAACATCTGCTACTCTTAAACGAAAATTGCGGAAAGTCGCTCTTCGTTAGAGTTTGAGCCACTGTCTTTTCTGCCTTTTTTGTGATCATTCTTTTTGTGGGTCAGCGAGCAGCCTCAAGGAAAACAACTGTCATCTTGAAAGAGTCTGGCTTTCTTTGGTAGCCAAACATCACAGATTGTTTCTCCAGTCTGTGGGGAATTCTTTATCTCTGAGGAGGTAGCTGTTATTAAAGTTCTTATCCAGGCTTTTCATAATCCTAGCAGTTCCTCTAACTGTGTCTTCAGGTTTTGAGTTATGAAAATGGTCTGTGATATCATGCGTGTGTTATGACGGCAGGTAGAGGTGTGATGAACCTCAAAGGTGTTGTAATTAATTGCAAGAAAGCTATAATTGACTTTGCGTGGACGTGTCTCTTCACAATGGTACCTGGTGCTGTTACCGTGGTGCTGTTACCGTGGTGCAGACATCTAGATGTTCCGATCTCAAGCTTGTTTGTTTGGTTTCGTTCTTGAGGAAGCCTGAACACTTTTGCACGCTATTGAGCACGTGTGTATGTGTTTCTCGTTTCCAGAGACCCGGAGGATGAAGGCTGCCTGCTAGTCAGCACTCACAACAAAGCTCTCTCCCAGTCCTTTGAGAATCTTCTAGACGATAACAACTTCGGCCTCGTTGATGTAAGGTGTCAGCCGTCACACAAGCATTGAAATGTGCGTGAGGGGATGACGTTGATCATGCTGTTGACCACGCCCTCCCACCTCCACAGAAGCTGAAGAAGGATCCGTACGTGACCACTCTGGGCGGCTTCTCCAAGGTCACCAACTACATCTTCGATGCATTCCGTGGCTCGGAGGAGCAGCAACAGCGCCCCCCAGAGGAGGTGGCCGACCTGCTGGGAGAGGTCATCCCAGGCCTGGAGATCAACCAGCAGGAGGAGCCGGGCTTCGAGGTCATTACCAGGGTGAGTGGTCCACAAGAAGCAACGCTTATGTGATGTGGTATATTCATTTAGCTGGCGCTTTTATCCAGCCGTGCCGCTGAGCGAGGATGTTGGTGCTGTTCTGAGGGGCACCGAGGTGGTAGGCAGACATGGATATGTTTCGAATCGTGACCCCAAGAATCGATTCGAACCATAAGGTACCAAAAGATTCCCACCCCCAGTCTTCATAGTGAACAACCACTTCCTTGTCTTTAAACCACTGAAAGACTGGTCCTCTACGATCTGCTGTACTTTTATGTATGTGGAAGTGTCTTTGGATGAAGGCGACTGCTAAATGAACCAAGTGATTGACAGGTCTTCTTCTCAAGTGTTTGGAAGTCGTAATGCTTTCCCCTGCCTGTGTCAGATCGACCTGGGTGCCAGGCCAGATGTGCAGAGGAGGAGCCCACTGTCAGCAGAGGATCTGGCGGAACACCAAGATCCAGAGGGAAGAATTCACAACGTGCCCCACCTCAAACAAGCCATATTTAAGGGGGTATGTTAAACAGGCTGTCTTCTCCACCCACGTACATCCATCATGCTGGGAAATCCCTCCAGGTGGATGTTAAAGGTCTTTTAAAAGGTCAGCTTTTAGTGCACTGAATAAATGAACCTTTTCTTTCTGATTTGTTTTTGTCATTGCAGGGTCTGTGCCACGCACTGAGGAAAGAGACCTGGAAGTTTCTCCTGGGGTATTTCCCATGGGACAGCACCCACGAGGAGAGGAAAGCCCTCCAGAAGAAGAAAACGTAGGATACTTATCTTCCTATCCTCGTGTTACTGGATGATTTGCTAGCGTGTACACACACACACAGACACACACACACAGACACACACAGACACACACACAGACGCACACAGACAGAATGCCAGGCTTCATTGCCTGCCCTTTCCCCATTGGTCCACTAGAGATGAGTACTTCAGGATGAAGCTGCAGTGGAAGTCGGTCAGCGAGGACCAGGAGAGAAGAAACTCCCGGCTAAGAGACTTCCGCAGTCTGATAGGTAACGCCATGGCAACCAGAGACGCTTCATCCACTCTCTCTTCCTGCCAGTCTCTGAGACTGTGTGCTTCATACCACACTGTTTCCTCTTAGAGAAAGATGTCAACCGCACGGACCGAACAAACAGGTTCTATGAAGGCATAGACAACCCAGGACTTGTCCTCCTGCACGATATCCTGATGACGTACTGCATGTACGACTTTGACCTGGGTGAGTGCACACAGTGATCGCTGACCATGCAGATGTCCTCACTCATAAACATGGGCAGAAGATTTTAACATGATCTAATCATTAGTAGTGTTAGTTGATTTTTAATAGAATATTCTATATTTGACCTGTGACTCACCCCTGATAACTCCCTTTGAATCCCCATCTTTGAATGCAACTATCCTGTCAAAGGTCAACGTATAGAACAGGGTTCTGAAACTGGAAATATTTAGCAAGTTGTGAGAATTTAAGAAGGCTTCATTTTTAATAGCACATAATGCGTTTTTGTCTTAACTGCTTGATTGTTGAGATTTGCCTCGACAATTAAGGGCGCACCATAAATAAAACACATAGATATTGTTATAAGCTTGTCTGGATGTTGATGTGTTTGTGTCCTTCAGGTTACGTCCAGGGAATGAGCGACCTGCTGTCTCCAGTGTTGTATGTGATGGAGAACGAGGTGGACGCCTTCTGGTGTTTCGTGTCCTTCATGGATCAGATGGTAACGCTGCCTTGCTTTAGTCTTCTTCTGTTCCTTCTGTGAACGCCGGGGTGTCCAGGGTGAGCCAGTCTCCTGGACCTCACTGGACATCCAGGCGTTTAAGTTAGTTTGAACCGTGTGAACAGTCTTTTGAGGAGCAACATAAGATATTTCTTCAGTCCCTTATATGTAATGTGTGTGTGTGTGTGTGTGTGTGTGTGTGCAGCACCAGAACTTTGAGGAGCACATGCAGGGCATGAAGACCCAGCTCATCCAGCTAAGCTCTCTTCTCAGACTGCTGGACGTGGCCTTCACCACCTACCTCGGTACGCCTCCACACTCACCACACTCACCACCTACCTCGGTACGCCTCCGCACTCACCACACTCACCACCTACCTCGGTACGCCTCCACACTCACCACACTCACCACCTACCTCGGTACGCCTCCACACTCACCACACTCACCACCTACCTCGGTACGCCTCCACACTCACCACACTCACCACCTACCTCGGTACGCCTCCACACTCACCACACTCACCACCTACCTCGGTACGCCTCCACACTCACCACACTCACCACCTACCTCGATACGCCTCCACACTCACCACCTACCTCGGTACGCCTCCACACTCACCACACTCACCACCTACCTCGGTACGCCTCCACACTTACCACACTCACCACCTACCTCGGTACGCCTCCACACTCACCACACTCACCACCTACCTCGGTACGCCTCCACACTCACCACACTCACCACCTACCTCGGTACGCCTCCACACTCACCACACTCACCACCTACCTCGGTACGCCTCCACACTCACCACACTCACCACCTACCTCGGTACAAATATTGTATGTATAAAATACAGCAGAAAAATCAAGGATCAGAAGCGCATAGTTAAGGAAAAGTGCATAGTTAAAGTTAAGGATTCTATAGGTCTGTATTTACCAGACGCACAGTGCTTATGGAGAGCAGTAGCTCATTGTTGTGGTTTTGTTCTCAACATTTCTAATGACAGATATAAAAAAACAGTATATGTGTAAAATCAAATAAATTTTAAATAACAAAAACGGCACTTGGGCTGTTCTGGTCTGTTTACCCCCCCCCCCCCTACAGAGGCGCAGGATTCAGGATACCTGTACTTCTGTTTCCGTTGGTTACTGATCCGCTTCAAAAGGGAGCTGAGTTTTCAGGACGTGCTTCGACTGTGGGAGGTGAGTTCCTTCAGCATGACCTGCACCCCTGTTCCTCCTCCTTCAGCATGACCTGCACCCCTGTTCCTCCTCCTTCAGCATGACCTGCACCCCTGTTCCTCCTCCTTCAGCATGACCTGCACCCCTGTTCCTCCTCCTTCAGCATGACCTGCACCCCTGTTCCTCCTCCTTCAGCATGACCTGCACCCCTGTTCCTCCTTCATTAGGACCTGCACCCCTGTTCCTCCTTCAGCATGACCTTCACCCCTGTTCCTCCTTCAGTAGGACCTGCACCCCTGTTCCTCCTTCAGCATGACCTGCACCCCTGTTCCTCCTTCAGCATGACCTGCACCCCTGTTCCTCCTTCAGTAGGACCTGCACCCCTGTTCCTCCTTCAGCATGACCTGCACCCCTGTTCCCCCTTCAGCATGACCTGCACCCCTGTTCCTCCTTCAGTAGGACCTGCACCCCTGTTCCTCCTTCAGCATGACCTGCACCCCTGTTCCTCCTTCAGTAGGACCTGCACCCCTGTTCCTCCTTCAGTATGACCTGCACCCCTGTTCCCCCTTCAGTAGGACATGCACCCCTGTTCCTCCTTCAGTAGGACCTGCACCCCTGTTCCTCCTTCAGTAGGACCTGCACCCCTGTTCCCCCTTCAGTAGGACATGCACCCCTGTTCCTCCTTCAGTAGGACCTGCACCCCTGTTCCTCCTTCAGCATGACCTGCACCCCTGTTCCTCCTTCAGCATGACCTGCACCCCTGTTCCTCCTTCAGCATGACCTGCACCCCTGTTCCTCCTTCAGTAGGACCTGCACCCCTGTTCCTCCTTCAGCATGACCTGCACCCCTGTTCCCCCTTCAGCATGACCTGCACCCCTGTTCCTCCTTCAGTAGGACCTGCACCCCTGTTCCTCCTTCAGCATGACCTGCACCCCTGTTCCTCCTTCAGTAGGACCTGCACCCCTGTTCCTCCTTCAGCATGACCTGCACCCCTGTTCCCCCTTCAGTAGGACATGCACCCCTGTTCCTCCTTCAGTAGGACCTGCACCCCTGTTCCTCCTTCAGTAGGACCTGCACCCCTGTTCCCCCTTCAGTAGGACATGCACCCCTGTTCCTCCTTCAGTAGGACCTGCACCCCTGTTCCTCCTTCAGCATGACCTGCACCCCTGTTCCTCCTTCAGCATGACCTGCACCCCTGTTCCCCCTTCAGTAGGACATGCACCCCTGTTCCTCCTTCAGCAGGACATGCACCCCTGTTCCTCCTTCAGTAGGACCTGCACCCCTGTTCCTCCTTCAGTAGGACCTGCACCCCTGTTCCCCCTTCAGTAGGACATGCACCCCTGTTCCTCCTTCAGTAGGACCTGCACCCCTGTTCCTCCTTCAGCATGACCTGCACCCCTGTTCCTCCTTCAGCATGACCTGCACCCCTGTTCCCCCTTCAGTAGGACATGCACCCCTGTTCCTCCTTCAGTAGGACCTGCACCCCTGTTCCTCCTTCAGCATGACCTGCACCCCTGTTCCTCCTTCAGCATGACCTGCACCCCTGTTCCCCCTTCAGTAGGACATGCACCCCTGTTCCTCCTTCAGCAGGACCTGCACCCCTGTTCCTCCTCCTTCAGTAGAACATGCACCCCTGTTCCTCCTGCCATGCTGGGAGTAAACCTCGATACAGAGTTCTTGTGACGGACGTTGTGCTTGATCCTGCTCAGGTCATGTGGACCGGCTTGCCCTGCCAGAACTTCCATCTGCTGGTGTGCTGCGCCATCCTGGATGCAGAGAAGCACAAGATCATGGAGGAGAACTACGGCTTCAACGAAATTCTCAAGGTAAATGCTGTGTTCACACCCAAAGCCAAGCAAGTTATTTGCGCTAGTGAAGTGAATTTTTGCTTCTCGTTCACGTGTATTTGAATAAATATTGTCCCCTATAAATGTGGATGCTGTTGTTTCCTGTTCGAACAGCACATTAATGAGCTTTCAATGAAACTGGACATTAAAGAAATTCTTCACAAAGCCGAGGCCATTTGTATGCAGATCAGAAGCTGTAAGGTAAGAAAACGATTTACGGTTAAACTTCAGTGTCTGAAGCAATTTAAAAACATTTTCTAGATCTTAGTAACCTTTTTGTCTGTCACATTTGTGTGGTTGTGCTGCCACTCATTGTTATACTATCAAACTAAAGATGCCTAAAAATCCACATGAAGGAAGATTGAGGGTTTGTGTGAAGACTAATATATACATATTTCTTGCTTTAACAGGATTTGCCTCATGCAATAAGTGAAATCCTGGGATTCAACATAGAAACAGGGTGTGAAATGAGAGAGTTTGGGACGCGCGAGTCATCTTCATCTCCAAGATCCACACAGAGACAAGAGGCCTTCTCCAATGGCCACGGACATTTAAGAGAACCCCCTAAGAACGGGTGCAAAGTTGCCTTCATATCATAGTGAACAATATAACTCAAACAAAAAAGAAACTTTTCTTCTATCCACCCATGAGGAGAGTAGCAGGCCTCATCTGGAGAAGCCGACAGGTCGATGCCACGATATCAAGTTCTTGAGGAGAGAAATGTAATCGAATGTACAAAGGATTTAAGATTATTCAAAGTTTATTATTTTTGTAATTTCTTGAACCATTTTGTCTTTTCGTTGTCATTACTTCTCTTGCTAGTGATTTTGATCTAAAGATGGGCGAGGTGAGTTTGCATTGTAAGTAATGATGTGCTATTATTCTTTAGGGAACCCTTTTATGAATCATGCACACAATGTCCAAATCTTGTTTTTGAATTTAAATGTTGGTTTAACTACATGCACATTTGGAAGGACATTATAATTGCCATTGACAAAATGTCAAAAAACAGCCACCATAGTTATAAAACCGTACAGGGATAATACAGTAAAAGCAAACCATTGTCTACTCAAACTTCAGTATTGATGAGTTTGGTTTATTTTTTATTATTCCATGTTACATGGATTAAAATATTTTCCTTATATTTTATAGACTAAATATTTATTTCCTTCCTTGCAACGTATTTTGTTTCCCTCTTGTTACTAACCATAATCTTTACATTGGATTGTCTTTGGATTTCTGTTGTCCATTTTTAATACAAGCATAATCTTGATCAACTTTAAATACCCATTTGTTTTGCTCTGATTTATGAACAACTTTTTTTTTGTTGTTGAGTGAATTAACATATATGTAACAATATTCATAAAGCTTTTCTTTCTGGAGGTATTGAGTAGCGTTAACACGTGAAGCTAAGGGGAAGAGAATGGTTTCTTCAGGGAATAAAATCAATCATTCAGGGTTTATTTAAACTTATCCTTGTGAACTGGCAGTTAATCTTGTGATAGTGACACATTTTCTAATTATTTCCTCTTCCTCTGTATTCTTAAATTCAAAGTACACTCGATTAGATTAATGATTAAGTACATCTCAGTCTTCCTCCTTTTACTTAATATGGAGTTCTATAAATTGCTTGCTTCTGCTTAGATTATTTGGGTGTATTGCAAGATATTAAGTTATATTATTTCAACTAAAATGAAACTATATTTTCACTTGCTGTCCAACTTGTAGTCAATGCAAGGAATATTCAAGTCTCCAATATTGAAGCAAATGTGTGGTTATTTTCACGTCTTAGTTTTTTTAAAATGCTGTACTTGAATTTGTCCTGACATGTCACCGAGGCCCGAGACGTTATTCAGGCGTTTGACTGCGATTGAAGAACTGAAGCACCCATCATCCCCACCCCCCTCCTACCCCCATAATTCCACTTGAAATGCAGGCCATGCACGGCTCTAAATGCCATTTCGCCCTTTTTAAGTCTGTGACGGACGTCAGTATGTGACGCTCGTCTGTCTGACGGTTCACAGTGCTCCCTGTGGCTTTGATGGAAGACGTTTGGAGTCGTCTCGGGCATGGAGGCGGCGGGGTGGGCGCTGCCTCCGGATCGAAGTATCAACACACAGATCTGCTCATAATTCGAAGTCCCCTTTAGAACAAAGCCCAGCCCGGCATTGCCTCCCAGCGCCGCATGCTTTCATTTCCTGTCAAGCAGGAAATTGCCTCAGAGTTGCCCGATAGCGTATCGCCTACAGCTTATCTCCCAGGGATTTAATAAAAGAGAGGCGGCTTTGTTTGGACTGACAGCTACTTTACCATTCAGACGCACCTGTATTGTACTTTATGAATGCGGGAAAACATCCAGCCCGCTCTGAGTCATCTTGTGTAGCCCAACACATCCCGACTCATCAGCCAGCTGCCATTGCATCATTTTGTGCAATATCCCCATTACATTTACATTTAGTCATTTAGCAGACGCTCTTATCCAGAGAGACTTACAGTAAGTACAGGGACATTCCCCCGAGACAAGTAGGGTGAAGTGCCTTACCCAAGGACACAACGTCATATGCATAGGCCGGGAATCGAACTGGCAACCTTCAGATTACTAGCCCGATGCTCTATCCGCTCAGCCACCTGACTCCCATTACCCTCCTTCTATAGAGGGAGATCTTGGTGTTAACAGTGCATTGTCACGGATAGAATCTTAAATCTGATATAAGATGATAATATTTTGTCAAGTCACCCCCCCCCCCCCCACTCACACACACCTAATGAACAGCAACACCTGTCTCCTATCCCACAGTTCTGACTGGTGGAGCCGAGGGGCGGAGAAAGCTCTTCAAACCTCTGCTTGATATGAACCTGTGTGTCATCACTGGGCGTCAGCAGCGGTGCCTCAGCCCCCCCTCCCCTATAAAGCAGCTCGGGGCAGTGGGTGGAGGCAGAGCGCAGCCCGGAGGCGTGAGACGAGGCACGCGGTGGAGAGCATCAAGGCACTGTGCGGTACGCTGTCCTGCCTGGCCATGGCATCATCGTCACCACCCAGGAAGAGAGAGCCCGTGCCCAGGATGCAACCCGCCATGATGATGTTCTCCAGCAAGTACTGGGCCCGCCGTGGGCTCTCCCTGGACTCTGCCATGTTCAGCCAGCAGAACCAGCGCCACACTGGTGGACAGATGGTAAGAGCCTGAACAGGGCCCCTGCGATGGGCCCCTGAGGGCACCCTGATGGGCCCCTGAGGGCACCCTGATGGGCCCCTGAGGGCACCCTGATGGGCCCCTGAGGGCACCCTGATGGGCCTGCAGGATTCTCTCCCAGTGTTGGTACCCACAGCTCTGGTGGTCCAGCCCTGACACGCTGGACAATTATGATGAAGGGCTTTGTGGATGAGGTTTGATAAATATGTTCATTCTGAATATCTGTGGTGGTCCCAGATAAATGATTAGCTATGTAGAGCATTGATTGGTTGATTGATTGACAAGCTTCTGCTAATTGGTTGGTTTGATAATTGGATGGATTTCTTGTCTGTTGGAATTAAGTTATGCATTGTATGATTTATGATGGTATATTAGAACATTTGTGGTCTTAAAAACACAAACTATGTTTATAATCTAACAACCTATCCTTTCAAAAATACATAATTGTTATTCCGTTATTTAGGCTTTATTGTCATTCAACAGTACAGACTTTGCACATATGAACAAAATGTTGTCTAAGTAGTGCTCTAACTAAAAACAGTACTCCTGTGCGGAGTAGATAAAATAAAGGCAAATACTATACAATAGATAACCATGTAAAATATCATTATTGCACATAATAAATATGGATATTGCACATATTAAAAAGATAGCATACAAATACAAAAAATCCCTTGCAAACAGCAGCATATAAATACAGTTGTTGCATATCACAGACCAGTTCACATGCGGCATTGAGATGTAGTGATTAAAGGTTATTTAAAGTTCAGAAGTCTGATAGCTTGTGGAAAGAATCTGATGCAGAATCTGGCTGTATGCGCCAATGTGTAATTTAACACAGTACAGTTTCAAGCTCAATGTCTAAATTAAAGTTATTTGAAATGCACCATTAAGTTCACCCATGCCTGACAGTAGTCATTGAACATTTTGTTTGTGAGTATATCCTTGTATCCTGTTTCATAGAAAAAAATCGAACTTCCTGTTAAATTCTGGTTAATTTGTAGTTGTGTCAACATTTGCTGTGTGGTGTGATAACCAAAATACTTCACCATAAGCTAATTAACCCTTTTGTTGCCCAGACACGACGGCCCTCATTCTGTCCTATCGACGAGAAACCTGACACAGAGAGCCAGGCTGCAGAAACGGGGAAGACAGCAGTGGTTTTCACCCTCAACAACGAGGTTGGATGTCTGGTCAGAGCGCTGCGCCTGTTTCAGGTCTGTTACATCTTGATATTAATCATATTTTAAGATTAAGGAAGTACATTTTACTAATGTTTATAGAAAGCTAACACTTTCCATTTGATTCCCCTATGATGGATGACAAAAATGCCTGTGTTGACATGCTTTACCTTTTTTAAATTGTTATGAATATATTCTAATGTTCACCAGGAGAAACATGTCAACCTGAATCACATCGAGTCTAGAAGGTCAAAGCGCTTCACTTCGGAAGTGGAGATCTACGCTGATTGCAGTTGCACTAAGAAGCAGTTTAATGAGTTGCTTCAGCACCTCAAGGACCACGTCAACATCGTCTCCTTCAACACTCCTCCCCACGTGTGGACCGCTGAAGCAGGTAGACAACTCCTCTATTTTGTCTTAAATCACCATGGGTAAGTTCATGTTGTTCCACATTCTTTGTAAATTTGTTTTGTTTTGTTCCTCCTTCTTGCTTAAATGTTGAGAGAATAAAAAACTAGATTGCGGCTGTGTGTGTGGGCTGTCGCACATGCGTTCATTTGTTTGAATGCTCAGAATGTCTGGTTATAGTTTTGCTCCTGGTTCAACATCTCATGTATGTTCCTGTGCCTGGCATCATGTGAGTTAAGGACTTGCACATGTGCAGAGTAGTGTGTGTGTGTGTGTGTGTGTGTGTGTGTGTGTGTATTTGCATAGTGTTGTGTATGTGTGCAGAGTAATGTGTGTGTGTGTGTGCGTGAGTGTGTGAATATTTGCATAGTGTTGTGTATGTGTGCAGAGTAATGTGTGTGTGTGTGTGTGTTTGTCAGTGTTGGGAACGTTACCGAACATTAGTAATTAGTTACTAGTTACTTATTTCAAAAGTAACTGCATTACTTTACTAGTTATTGCATAGAAAAGTAATTAGTTACAAGGGAAAGTAACGTTTGAGTTACTTTTAATTCCTGCTTCTATTATCAAATTAACGCACACAGATAGTTATAATATTTTAGTGTTGCAGTGGCACAGTGTGGGACAAGACAACTGTAAAATGTTATATCATTGTATGTTGCTAATTAGTTGCCTGAAGGCAACGGACTCAACTGTTGACATAGGTCGCATGTCTTGACAACATACCTGCCAATCAGTCTGTTTAGTTCTGCCTGGTTTAGAGACTGGAAATACTTCTGTTTAAAATCAAGCCTCGGCTGTTTTGATGAAGTGGCTCCGACTGCTTGATCAGCGGAGCTAGCACTGGCTTCTTTTACGATTAGCTTTGTAGAAGCGTGTTGTTTTACTAGGTGCTTGTGAAGATTATAATTATTATTCTTCGCAGTGGATAAAGTTCTCGCACCTGCACACAAACTACAACTAACCAGTATATTTTATCCTTGATCTGGACAAGGGAAAAATAATTTCGATATTTCCTTGACAAAAAGCTTGCATGGTCCGAACTGTCGGCCATTGTGTGCTAGTCTAAAATGCGGATTGATTCATTCAGACACTGCGTCGCCGTAAACTTGTTTAAATTAGATAAAAAACTGGAAATTTGGGAATTCATGCAAGAAAAAAGTAACGAGTAACGA
This sequence comes from Osmerus mordax, assembly GCF_038355195.1. Lineage (NCBI taxonomy): Eukaryota > Metazoa > Chordata > Actinopteri > Osmeriformes > Osmeridae > Osmerus > Osmerus mordax. Next base: position 1,744,361 of record NC_090053.1, on the reverse strand, counting down.
GCCCATTTAAATTTCAGTAAAGTACCTGCGTTATTTAATTGAAAAAAGTAATTAGTTACATTACTAGTAGTTACCGCCAAAAGTAGTGGAGTTAGTAACGCTATATTCCCAACACTGGTGTTTGTGCATGAATATTTGCATAGTATCTTGTGTGTGCATATACAGAGTATAGTGTGTGTGTGTGTATGTGTGCAGAGTATAGTGTGTGTGTATATTGTGTATGTGTGTACACTGTACATGCAGAGTGTATAGTGTGTGTGTGTGTGTGTGTGTGTGTGTGTGTTGTAGATGAGGAAGAGGTGCCCTGGTTCCCACAGAAGATCTCAGAGTTGGACCAATGTTCCCACCGAGTCCTGATGTATGGATCAGAGCTGGATGCAGACCATCCTGTAATTTCTCTAGATTATCATTCAAATTCTACATTATTATCTCCCTCTCAGTGACAAACTGGTAGCCTTCAGTTCATGAATGTTTCATGAAATACTGTCAGACGAGCTGTCATCAGCTGAAAAGGAGAACACATTAACTACTTTATACCTAACCAGAAACCTAACCTAACTGATCTCTTATCTCCCTGCTCTTCCTCCAACCAGGGCTTCAAAGATAATGTTTATCGTGAGAGAAGGAAGTATTTCGTGGAAGTGGCCATGAATTACAAGTTGTGAGTTTGGTGTCTGATCTCAGAGCTGCGTTGGGTACTGTTCCATAGACTTCCCTAATCCTTCACTATATATCTGTGTAATATTTTTCCTCATACACAGAACAATACCAGAACCACATCAGACAGTACAAAACATCATAGCAATGTTGCACATTTCGTCAGACAGAAGCCACAAAACTGACCTAAATGACCCCCCCTGTATCCCCCCTCTCCCAGTGGCCAGCCTATCCCTCACATAGAATACTCTCCAGAGGAAGTGAGGACATGGGGGGTGGTGTATCGGGAGCTCACCAAGCTCTACCCCACCCACGCCTGCCGCGAGTACCTGAAGAACCTCCCCCTGCTCTCAAAGCATTGTGGGTACCGAGAGGACAACATTCCTCAACTGGAGGACGTGTCTCTGTTTCTGAGAGGTAGGGGACAGCCGGGTCCACAGCGGCCTGCTTGAGTAGGGTCTGTCAAACGTTTCAAACTGTAAATCAAAACTGAAACCCTGACCCATGTACGATCAGCACAGTGGATGTTTGTGGGGTGACTGTTTCAGAGATACCAAAATGTGTGTGATGACTGTTTCAGAGATAACAGAATGTTTGTGGGGCGACTGTTTCAGAGATACCAAAATGTGTGTGATGACTGTTTCAGAGATAACAGAATGTTTGTGGGGTGACTGTTTCAGAGATACCAACATTTTTGTCTGATGACTGTTTCAGAGATAACAGAATGTTTGTGTGGTGACTGTTGGAGATAACAGCATGTTTGTGTGGTGACTGTTTGTGATAACAGCATGTTTATGTGGTGACTGTTTCAGAGATAACAGCATGTTCTTGTGGTGACTGTTTGTGATAACAGCATGTTTGTGTGGTGACTGTTTCAGAGATAACAGCATGTTCGTGTGGTGACTGTTTCAGAGAGATCAGGCTTCACCGTGCGGCCTGTCGCGGGGTACCTGTCGCCGAGAGACTTCCTGGCTGGTCTCGCCTACCGGGTGTTCAACTGCACTCAGTACGTCCGCCACAGCACCGACCCCCTCTACACGCCCGAGCCGTGAGTACCACAGCTCCCCACAGCTCCCTCACACCCCCCGTGAGTACCACAGCTCCCTCACACCCCCGTGAGTACCACAGCTCCCCACAGCTCCCTCACACCCCCCATGAGTACCACAGCTCCCCACAGCTCCCTCACACCCTCCCCCGTGAGTACCACAGCTACCCACAGCTCCCTCACACCCTCCCCCGTGAGTACCACAGCTCCCCACAGCTCCCTCACACACCCCCCCGTGAGTACCACAGCTACCCACAGCTCCCTCACACCCTCCCCCCCCCGTGAGTACCACAGCTCCCCACAGCTCCCTCACACCCTCCCCCGTGAGTACCACAGCTACCCACATCTCCCTCACACCCTCCCCCGTGAGTACCACAGCTACCCACAGCTCCCTCACACCCTCCCCCCCCCCCCCCCGTGAGTACCACAGCTACCCACAGCTCCCTCACACCCTCCCCCGTGAGTACCACAGCTACCCACAGCTCCCTCACACCCTCCCCCGTGAGTACCACAGCTACCCACAGCTCCCTCACACCCTCCCCCCCCCCCCCCGTGAGTACCACAGCTACCCACAGCTCCCTCACACCCTCCCCCGTGAGTACCACAGCTACCCACAGCTCCCTCACACCCTCCCCCGTGAGTACCACAGCTACCCACAGCTCCCTCACACCCTCCCCCCCCCCGTGAGTACCACAGCTACCCACAGCTCCCTCCCACCCTCCCCCGTGAGTACCACAGCTACCCATAGCTCCCTCCCTCCCACCCTCCCCCCCCCCCCCCCGTGAGTACCCCACAGCTACACATAGCTCCATGCTCCACTATTGTTCTGTCGTCTGATCAAACTGGTTTGTCGGCGAGAAATAGAAGTACAAAGACACTGAAACATGGATCCTGGTCTGACACAGTTAGTGAATTTCCAGTTGGTGAACTGTGTCGAAATGCAGAACAATTTGTTTTTCTTTTGTGAATTCTGTATTATTATTTATAATTGATATTCCCTCAACCATGTCTTAAACCTTTCCCCTCAGAGACACCTGTCATGAACTGCTGGGTCACGTCCCTCTCCTCGCCGACCCGAAGTTCGCCCAGTTCTCCCAGGAGATTGGTCTGGCGTCTGTTGGAGCATCGGACGAGGATGTACAGAAACTAGCCACAGTGGGTACTAGTCTACATCTGACCCTCTGTGGGTACTAGCTAGTCTACATCTGACCCTCTGAGGGTACTAGCTGGTCTACATCTGACCGTCTGAGGGTACTAGCTGGTCTACATCTGACCCTCTGTGGGTACTAGCTGGTCTACATCTGACCCTCTGTGGGTACTAGCTGGTCTACATCTGACCCTCTGTGGGTACTAGCTGGTCTACATCTGACCCTCTGTGGGTACTAGCTGGTCTACATCTGACCCTCTGTGGGTACTAGCTGGTCTGGCCCAGCTGGTGTGATGCTATTGTGACCCAGCTGACTGTCTTCCTTCTGCAGTGTTATTTCTTCACCATCGAGTTTGGCTTGTGTAAACAAGATGGCCAGCTGAGGGCTTATGGGGCAGGCCTGCTGTCATCTATTGGAGAGCTACGGGTAACACACTCCTTGAGAACACACACACATTCACATACACGTGTGTGTACTCATACTGTACACACACATTCACACACACACACACTGTACACACACATATCAGACAGGGTCAAAAACCGTTTGGAATACTTTAATTTTCTGTGCGTGATTGTGTGACACAATCATACTGTCACAAGTGTAATGTCGTTGCCACCTGCCACTCCAGCACGCCCTGTCTGACAAGGCCACTGTGCGGATGTTTGACCCGGGGACCACCTGTCACCAGGAGTGCCTCATCACCACCTTCCAGGATGTTTACTTTGTATCCGACAGCTTTGAAGAAGCCAAAGAAAAGATGAGGTGAGGCGGGTGTAGGCCTGTCGTCTACGTGACACACAGCCTGACCATAGCACCTTCTATACTGTGTATATAACAGCAGTAATGGATGGGTGGGGGGGTGGCATGAGGAGAGGTGGGGGGTGGTATGCACTACTGCATTCTGGACTACACCCCTGGGAAATCTGTCTCATTGGTTGATCTGCAACTGTGGGTTCTGGAGGGCCGTCTTAAATGGCTTTAACACATCACCCCACACAGTCCATCTCTCTACCTGTTACACCTCACACAGTCCATCTCTCTACCTGTTACACCTCACACAGTCCATCTCTCTACCTGTTACACCTCACACAGTCCATCTCTACCTGTTATAATCTGCCCTCCCCCATACAGGGAGTTTGCTAAATCGATCAAGAGGCCGTTCTCAGTGTACTACAACCCGTACACGCAGAGCATCGACCTGCTGAAGGACACCAGGAGCATAGAGAACGTGGTCCAGGAGCTCCGAAGCGACCTCACTACCGTGTGTGATGCCCTGGGCAAGATGAACACTTACCTGGGGATCTGACTATATGCCGTCAGGGCGATTTAGACTGATTCTATTTCCTGTGACACAAACACACCCCAAGCGCAGGGAGAAACGCTCTCTGTCATTGGGTAATGTTTGTTGTCTGGGGCAAGGCTTAGTCTGAGACCAGGAAACCAACTCTAAATTCTTACAAATGTAAATAATCAATTTTTTCCCTGCTTCGTCAGTGCTACTGCATAACTACAGTACGTAATGAAGCATGAGTTTAGTGTTGAATGTTCTCCAAAAAATTTAATTTTCCTGCTCTGTACATAGAGCATGTCATTGCAATGTAGGCTTTAACTGTTTTGTGTCAGACTACCCATATCTCAGACAGGCCCTTGAATCTAGGATGTGTTAACATGTCAGGTCTCCCTGCTCGACCACATCACGTTATTAAAAAGCTAATTAAGATGCATTTCTATAAAACAGAACTTGAAGAATGTTTTAATTTTCAAGAATATTTTCAATAAGTGCCGTCAATGGATGCAGTATGTGCCTGTGTAAATGTTGTATGTGGTGAGCTTTCAACTCTTGTCTTACGACCAACACTCGACATTTAGTAGATTGCAAGCTTTTATTTGTATGCATTTGTAATACATCAGCAAAAATATGACATTTTTTTATGTTTAAACAGATTATGGTACTCTTCATTCAAAACAGTAAGAAAATAATTCATATTTAGTCATTTAAAAATACAAATCCCTGCATCGCTTCTTCTGAACTGTTATTACTGCTGGTGATCATTTGTCTAAATTAATGTCAAAATATTAAAGATGCTGTAATCCTGTAAAACATGTTTCCTAAATGCTGCTGTGATGTGAAGGTGTAACCACACCATGGTGGGCTGTGGCAGGTCTTTGCAGGTGTTAATCAATGTCTTCGGATTCAAATGCTTTTTGCTGGGAGGCAAAATAAATGAAAGTAATCATAAGAATTGCATGCTTTTAAAACATTATTACCATAATGTAACCCAGCACCTCTCTCACCCCCCAACACTCACCCAGGCCCCGCCCCCCCCACACTCACCCAGGCCCCACCCAGGCCCTGCCCCCCCACCCGACTCACCCAGGCCCCGCCCCCCCACCCGACTCACCCAGGCCCCACCCCCCCACACTCACCCAGGCTCCGCCCCACACTCACCCAGGCCCCGCCCCCCCACACTCACCCAGGCCCCGCCCCTGCCCCCAACCGACTCACCCAGCCCCCCCTCCACACACTCACCCAGGCCCCGCCCCCACCCGACTCACCCAGGCCCCGCCCCCACCCGACTCACCCAGGCCCCGCCCCCTCCCACACTCACCCAGGCTCCGCCCCCCCACCTGACTCACCCAGCCTCCGCGCTGCTTCACCCAGGAGGAGTGGTGTGTCTGGACGTAGTGAGTGCCGTAGCCCATGGCCCTACTCATGGGCAGCAAGTGGACCGCTGACAGCCTGCTGGTCACCTCGAAGGCTACGGCGATCTGCTGCCTCTCCAGCCGGTCCAGGGCCTCGGCCGTCCGGCCGGCCCTCCCCCCGCTCACTACCTCCTGAACCCTAGAGGTCAGCTGCTCAAACAGAGCGTAGGTGAAGGTGCTCTGGAGGTAGGCCTGCATGGCCTGGTTCTTCTGGATCTGCCGGGGGGGTGCTCCCAGATGGGTTTTAAATGTAGTTCTGTGTTACCATTTAACACACCAACAGACACACGCACACACACTCACCGATACACGTACACACACATGCATTACCTCCTCATTCAGCTGGTCTCCAGAGTTCTTCAGAAGCTCCACCAGTTTCTGAATCACATCTGCAGAGAGGAAGTTGTTTTCAAGTTCAAGCCTGTGAATGTCGTGGGCCGGCCGCGAAAAACAACCGTTCTCAACGTGGCGGGAAGGCGGTATGAAACATAACCACCAACTCTTTCAGTCAGACAGATGTGATGCTTGTGATCCAAACACTGTGAGAAAAAACAATGATACGATCTATCCTAATCATGTGAGTGTGAGAGAGAGTGTGAGTGTCGGAGAGAGAGTGAGAGAGAGAGAGACAGTGAGAGAGTGTGAGTGTGAGAGAGACAGTGAGAGAGAGAGACAGTGAGAGAGTGTGAGTGTGAGAGAGACAGTGAGAGAGAGAGAGAGAGAGAGAGTGAGAGAGTGAGTGTGAGAGAGACAGTGAGAGAGAGAGACAGTGAGAGAGAGACAGTGAGAGAGTGTGAGTGTGAGAGAGAGAGAGTGTGAGTGAGAGAGTGAGAGACAGTGAGAGAGTGAAAGAGAGAGGCCTACCCTCTGGGTTCTCAGGGGCGTCTGGTTCTAAACTGCTCGGTCCGATCTGCACAGCCTCTGCTATCTGAGTCAGCCTGTCAGCCACACCAGTGAGACCCCTGCCTTCGTCTGCTGCTCCTGTCATACACACACACACACACACCAACAAACATGCACAACACACACAACACACCAACATACACAGTTTGTTGTATAGAACCAGAGGAACCAGAGTGTACAGTATATAACCAGAGTGTACAGTATATAACCAGAGTGTACAGTATATAACCAGAGTGTATAGTACCAGAATCAGAAGAACCAGGTTGTGTATCGGCACCGGATGTACACTCGAATCTTGCCACTAGCTTCTTCTTCTTCACGACGGTGTCTCTAGGCCCGTGTAACTGAGGCCTTACAGGCTGTGGTCCCCCTTGCCCATAAATACGTAGGCCTAATTCTCCCGGTAAGGATATCCTAGGGGCAAGTGGTGGCAAAGGGCCCTCAGCACTTATGAGAGACTTCTGCCTGGACCTCCTGGTGCAGTAGGCCAAAAGGAGCTGATACTCCTCACTGCTCCTGTCCACTCCATACTCCTCCTCTACCCGGAGCTCCATGTTGCTCTTCTGGAGATAGAAACCAGCACAAGTGCACCTATCACTTCAACATTAAGACTTAGATGACTGGTGTTATTATTTTCTAACAGCAGTGCAAATTGTATTTTGATTTTTAACTGGTCATGTTATGTAGTCCAACCTATGTGGTGGACATTAGCGTTATGTAGAGTTTGTCAATGAAACTTGAGAGATATAATTTGGTTGTCATAGCATTGTAAGAGTCGAACGCTTTCATGTGCATTTTCCATTAGGCTATCTCTGAAAAATGCAAGTTCAAAAGTTCAGTCAAGTGATGTCTAACTGTAACCTACGTCATCAATCTAGTTTCATTTGAATTTTCTTAAAGCGTTAGGTAGAGTTGGTCGGTTATTTCTTTTGAGAATTACGTATACATTATTAGAATGCTAAGGGAATGTATTTGCACGATTGCACAAATTGCACCTTCTATTAGGCTACTCTTTTCTATAATCAACCCGGTAGTTGAACCGGCAATGGTTACAGTTTCATTTTCTTAACCGATGAACTACAGTCATTACTATTTTCAAAAGCATTCGTTTTTTAAGGTGCCTACCTGAACGTAACTGCCTAATCGGTGTTGAGTGTAGGATTAAACAATTTAACGCATAGCCTTTCACAAGGCATGACAGCAAGTTGGCCTGAATCCACAACAAAAACCAAGCGGTGGATGAATTTCAAACAGGCTCAAACATGTTAAACTGCTTCCTGATGTTGTTGCTTTCTCACTGCCGCCTCCTCCTGGTAGGTTAACGAATAATAAAACGGCCTTTTACTATCCTTCTACGTGTGTCCCATTTATTGGTTGTGACCAGCAGCTCTAGAGCTCGCCCTGTCGGTCGGCCGGTTGGTCTGTCCAGACAAATATCCCTGTGGTCGCAGCTATTGGGAATCCATGCTCATTCAGTGAAATGTCAATTTTAAGTGAATAGATTTTTCTTTTAATACATTTATTTCACAATCATGTCGATATCCATAAGGCCTGCAATTTGATGGAAACCCTTGAATTAGCTGACAAGGTTGTTCTCCTGTTAAACATGTTAAACGCCAAAATCATTCCGTTATAGGCTTCTCGCCATCCCCCGCTGTATGGTTGGACGGGGTCGGATGAAGTCAAGCCGTAGAGAAAACACCAGTTCTCCGCGCTCCGTGAAATCTGTCACCGTCCAGGTGCCATCCACGTCACCGTCAGCGCACATCAGGCGGGACAGAACGCGCGCGTAGCGCTTTCCTTTGAAGGACACATAGATCAGCTCGTCACGCTGACCTTCGCTTGTCGGTGTCTCACCTGGGAGGCTTGGTGACTCGTGGAAGGTCGATCCAGAGGCCGAGTCCCAACTGGCACTGCACGTGGCTGGAGAGGAACCTGCCGAACAGCAAGTGTAGAAATCTTCCGAACCGGAGTGCTGACCTGGAGATATCTCAGTTGTAATCTCTTCAGGTTGTCTACATTCAGATGTGACTAATCTTGCAGTTACATCTCGATCTGCGCGCATCACCTCACCAACGTCCTCGTTCAGATAAAAGCAGGCCAGTGGAGGCGCGAGGGATGTCTCGTTGTCTCCATCAGGTTTATCTGCCGGTGCCGGTGGAAGACTATACACTTCCACATTCCCATAATGAAATAAACCAATATTGCCGATCATAACTTTCAAGCGAATGTGAAGGCTGGGGATACTGAAAGAGAGCGACTGCAAATTGTCAGGTGTAAGGGGGACTTCTAGACGGTTTGTCACGCGCACTTCTACACCATGCTTGAAGCCGAAGCTGATATCAGTACCTGGCGGGAAGAACACACGAATGCGTACATTAGTATCTGTTACACACCTGAAACGAGTGTTGTTTTTTTTACCTTAAAAATAAATAGTAACAACAATGGGCCTCACATGCACCTGCACATTCATCTTTTGAATCCGGTATCGTTCCGTAGCTAAAGATAATCGAATATCGATCTGTGGGGAGCTTCGATGACTCCATACTTGCGTCGGAAAACTTGTGTCCCACAGAGACAAGAGTTGAGGGCTCGGTCAGAGGCCGACGGCTCGAGACCACCGTTGATGTATGACAGCTCTACCTATAGTATTATGACGTCACGAAGGCCAAAATGCTGTAGCATCAAGCTGTCCATTTTGGCATATAAATTGCGTATGACAGGTTTTTCAACGAAACAATAACTACTAACATTTAATTAATTTAAACATTGTACACGTATTATACATTATTATTATTTTGAAGATTAAATGTAAGGCTCCTTTTGTAAAAAAAATAATAAAAGCTATTTATGAAAGTATAGCTATTTCTAAAAGTATAACCATGGTGCTGTTCATGTTCTGTTATAACATGTTACCAACAAACATACAGCCTGATGTATGGAGGCGCCAACATCCGGCTTGACACTGACACCATTCTGAGGGGGACTGCAGAACATTTGGACCCAAGATCATTTACATTATGGTAAATAGAGATGCATGAGAAAGATGTTGACAAATGTCAACAGGAGCTCACCTGACCACAAAGCTTTCTTTTCCCTGGGACATTTGCATGTAAGTGTTTGTTCACTTGTAAAAACGACGAGAATGAAAACCCGTCAAACCTTTAAGTTCCGCCGCATCCATTACTCACAGATCCACTGGTCCGTCTCCGGAGAATGCAAACTGCTTGGTCTCTTTGTCTGTCAAATTATCATCCTGAGGAAGAGTAGCAGCAGCCAGACATTATAATCACAGAGATCCTTAGACGTGTATCATCATCTACCTAAACTGGTGAGTTCACTCACAGCCTAGTTTATCTCTCAAATATAGACAAAATAGGAAATATACTCATCTTCACATTGTTGATGTTGAATAGTATGGACGTTTTGAAACCTTTAGCTTATTGCTCTTTTTATTTATCTTCAGTTGTGCAATTATTATTTTTTGTATGGTATGTTTAAATTCTCTTTGACAATTTGGCTGTTTTAATGTGTAATCGGTAATTATTTTTGTTTCAGTGAACAAAATTAATAACTACCCTTGGTACATTCATTAAGATTCAGTGACAGGGAGTTCCAGGCGCTTAATCAGCGAGGCACCCATTTATCCTGCCGTGTCTGACTAACATCGTTTTCTGACACCTTTCACACAGGACGCTCTGCTTGATTTCCTCCCAAACCGCTTGTAATGGCTGTCAACAGCAACCCCTCCATTAACATCACATCTTCAGGAAACACGTCGTCCAGCAACTCTACAGCCTACTGGGACCACTTCCTGTTCGACTTTGAGTGTTCACCTTTCTCATGCTTCCTCTCACAGATGATGGAAATACAAATATATCAGTGCATTGTTTACTCTTCCAACCTGTTTCTCCTGGGATTCAAAATCTTCATCCTGCTGACTGGCCTGCCGGCCAACGTGGGCCTGGCATGGCTCCTCCTGAGCCCCAGGAGGGCTCTGTCGGCCTCCGAGGTTCTGGGCTTCAACCTGTCCCTGATGGACATCCTCTACTGCCTCAGCCTGCCGCTGGACGTTTACATCATCCTGTACCCAGACCCCCCAGAGAAGATGATGATGCTCTCTGACGCTGCCTCTGCCCTCAACGTGTTCGGCTGCCCCCTGCTGCTAGCGTGCATGTGCGTGGAGCGTTACCTGGCGGCCGCGCACCCTGTAGCGTACCTCAGACTGCGCAGCAGAGAGTACCGCATCGCCGCGTGTGCCCTGGCCTGGCTGCTCACGCTGGCCGTGGTTCTGCTGGCCTATTACCTGGGTGTCTTCAACATGGTTCTGTATCTGGCCCTGACCACCTCCGTCCTGTTCCTGGTCATGCTTCTATGTCTGATTGGGATGGTGTGGGTCCTGTGGGGGAGTGGCCCTGGAGAGGGTCCACAGGCTGGCGTGCCTCTGAAGAGGAAGGTTGTGAGAAGCATTCTGGTGGTGATGCTGCCCGCTCTGGTGGCGTACACGCCCTTGGTGGCCCTGGTGCCTCATTTATCCATCATCTACTACCAGAAAAAAGTCAACGACACTCAGTGCTCCATCCTGCAGGTCCTCTGGATATTCCCAAGTTTTGGCACCTACATCGGGCCCATGTTCTACCTGTCCCGCGTTAAACAGCTGGCTTGCTGGAGAAAGACAGGGAGGGTAACAGAGCAGTCCCCCAACTCCAACATACAGGTAGGATGATCTGTAGATGTGGTTAATGAGAGGTTTGGGGCAATGGAGTCAGGGTAGTTCCAAGATCATGATGTTGTACGAGCCAACGCTGTACAGTTAGTTAAAATTGCTCTGAAAGGTGATTTCTGACCAGTAGACTTAGTCCCTTTCAACATATTTCTTCATGTGGTTATGCATTTTTGGGTACACTATTAACATTTCCTTCAACATGTGTATACATTTTTTATTTTTGATTGTTACATTTTTACTATTGTTCTATATGCAATAAACAAGGTTTCTTAAGACCCCATTGGCTTACTGTTTCTGCTTTGCATTCATAACCTTAAAGGATTCCAACACATTGGAAGATTAAAAAAAAAAAACTTCAGAGGAGCGATATATAAAACTAGAACCTCTTCTGCTTGTTTTCCTATATGAGTGTGGGGTAACTGGGTGCAGGTGTTCACAGTCATAAATCACTGTGAGTGTGTCCCCAGACAAGCCCTGAGGCTGGGGCATCTCCCTCTCCTCCACCCTGCCATCCCAATGAACCATCTCTTCCAGGGCCGGCCCCATCGCCTGCCGCATGTTAGTCTTCAGCTCCACTCCATAATACGTTTTTGAAAAAAACGTTTTTCAAAAATACGTTTCAAAAGGTTGATTTTTTTTCTTCACAAAAAGGTGAAAATAAAAACGTTTGCATCATTGATGAGTACTTTATGAGGAATCTACTGTGCTCTATTGTAGGCTACTATGTCCTGCTTTAATCTACAAAAGTTATAGGCTTCTCTGTTCTCACCTCTCTTCCTATCTAATCCTCTTCTTTCACTGTGAGAGAACAGTGATGTTAATGTTAACTCACATAAATAATTGGTCTGTCATATCCATATAGGGAACACATATGACTTGCGGATTGAGCTATGCAAGTGGGCTCGCAAAGTGGAAAAGGTCGGGAATGGATACTTTTTGATTAAGTATATGTCAGAGCCCCTACTTCTTTACATCAACTTGAGTGAAAATGTGTAGTCAGCATTTCGACTTTTTCCAGATCTTGTTCAAACATGAGTATCTGTACTTCTACTTGAGTGAAGGATGTGTGTCCTTCTGCCATCTCTGCTTTGACAACCGTTTCAGTGAGAGTTTGCGACTACCACACCAGACCACCAGAGGGCAACCCCGAGCCTTCGCTGCGCGAACTCAGGTAAGGTTATGATCGGTCACTTGCTAAATCGACAAATAGGCGATACCACTGATATTAATTATTATTTAATTCATCCCAATAAAGTATCCAGTACATCAGTAGGTACCCATTCTGACAGAAACAGATTACGTTCTAAAAGAAACAACCACTCCATGTAGACTGTCATCGATCTTACAATCTTCTTCTGATATTATTCGAGCTTTAGTGGCCCTTATTGGTACGCCGGTTTGGTTGCATATTACAGAGGGCAAGAGAATTAGTGAATTTAGTTTGAAGAATATATTGGTAACTTTTCACTCATGTCACCCATGCGCGCTCGGCTATAGTAGCCTATTTTTATTTATTATTATGATTTATTTGTTACAATTGTCAAAATGTGCAGTAATCGGTCGACCAACCTAGAAACGAACAATAGTCTACCTGTGGTTTGCAGTCGTTTGAAGCTCTAGCTATTATTGTAACAGTTGCTTAGCGGCGACGGCAGTATCAGCGGCATCACTTCCCACGGGACTGCTGGGGACGTCGCGCGTAGAAATAGAAGCAGGGAGTTGCAGCGCGCTCTGCGCTCTAGTCACATTTGGCAAATCGCCTTGGCTACAGCGGTATGCGCTCCCTGTCACCGTCGAGCTTTATCTATCGTCTCACACCGATGAAATTGGGCTCTCTATGTTGCTACTACTGTGAACTGACGGACGACTTTATGAAATGTATTATTTTCATTGTCAAATAGTCTAGGCCTACGTTTGAAGAATTCAATATCTATAACCGCGAACAAGAGCAGAACATTCACTTCCGACGGGAGAAGCAATCTCTTCAGTTCTCAAGCCAAATGGTGATTTCTTCTGAGGTTAGTAAATTAATATTTTAATACGTTATACATTTATTTTCATACAGTGTTGTAACGGTTGGTCTTGACTTGATTTAACCAAATAGATGCGGACATTTTGCCAACTTGCCACATCAAAATAGTTTTACAAGATGGTACAGCAGCCTACACACCAGAGTTAGCTTCAATCATGGTATTAACTTGACATCATATGTTCTTCATTCTCATGAACTAGGCCTAAATTAGACAGAAACATTTAGTCAATTTCAATAGTCAACGACGGAATATCCCAAGCCCTGCACTGGGCGTCGTACGAAACTTCGTGATGAGACAGCAGCCAAACATGACAAGGATGACAAGCTAGTATTCAGTACCATGATGACCAGACAACCTAGTACTGTACCATGCGAGTTGTTTTGGTTTAAACATGAGTTTGAAACCAATATGAAAAAACGTTCAACTTTACTTTAATTAGTAAGTAGGGATGAAAACCAACCTGTGGGGCTACCCAATATCCCTCCAAATGACCTCAGTGTGACATGAAGAGGCTGCTATTCATTTGGTGAATAGGAAATCCTATATTGGCTCATTAAATATAAACATAAACTGAATATCTGAACAGTAAACTGTTCAAGGATAGGCTATTGTATTAGATGAGTATACAGTGTTCTTGATATTTCCTGTATTGTCTGTCTGGGCTTTCAGAAGGAAGACATGCATGTCTCCAGTGTTAGTCTGTGACTGTTAACAGAGAGGGATGGAGCCATCATGCTTCAAGCAGATATCATATCCCACCGGTCACGCCTGCTGATGAGAAGAGAGAAGGAAGAGGGGGGGGGGGGTCATCTGTTAAGTCCCCCTCGCTTCCTCTATCAAAGAAGAGTTGAAGAACCTGCTCTGTGATCACACTGAATTATTTCTCTGCTCAGCTATAAATAGTTGTCCTGTGCACCTCGCTGCCATGGGCTGGGAATCTGTGCACTGCGCTCCCAAAGCCCACAAGGCACACACACACACACACACACACACACACACACTTGCCTGGACACAAACTCTCAAAGGCTCACACACATACTCACACACACACACACACACACACACCCACACCCACACACACAGACACACACACACACACACAGTCATCCAATTTCAAATACTCACACTCACACCCACTGTCATGCACACACACTACAGACACTACACTTCCAAAACTCTGTCAGCTGTGTCAGAAACAACCTGACAACATGTCATGATGTCAAGTGATTTGTCACGAGCTGATACGTTCTCCTCTATGACCGGTCTACTTCCTCCTTTATTAAATCTGCTGCATGATAGGGAGTAGCTTAGCAGTACTGTAGGGTTATCAAAATGCCCATAAAAATGCTCTTAAGCTTAATCACCACAGCCTAGATCATAATATGGTAAAGTATTTCAGCGTGTTGACTGAATCAGGTATAAAGATTCAATTACCACCAAGACCATCTGACCTTAAATTCTGTCTCCGAGGAAATACAATGCTTCCGAACCTGGCTAATGAGAAAAACCACACTCCCTTATTATGCATCGGAGACGTCAAATAAGCCACAAAGGGCGGTTATTTCAAGGGTGAGACCATTAATATTACATCCAAATGATCCCCTGACTTTCTGAAACAGGTTTCAGTCTCTTCTTCCTTCCCCCCTGTTACGGTGACCTTTACTGTCATTTGGTTTTGTTTATCTTCCCTCTTGGGATGGACATGCAATTGGAATGTGTGTTTGTGGAGAGATGGGCGTGATGTGTTTCTTCCACTCAGGACATAGGGCTGGGATCAGCCATGCATCTTTTAGCTCCATGTTTTAGCATCGCAGCTAATGGATGGCAGGCTTCCTTGGAGAACAGACACATAAAGTTCTAGAGCTTTTTATCACAGCTTACCTCAGTAACTCTCCACTGGTGTTTTAACGAAGAGTCATTTGTTGATGTGTGGTAAAAAGCAACAACATCATTAGCAATTGGCAGGGGAGGAAGGGTTTATTCCAGTTTGTGCAAAACAAATGTACACAAAGAGGTTATTGTATAGTTTCTTGGGCCCATTTCCGTCATGTAAAAATTCGACTGATTACAACCATGTGTTAGGCTTGTTTCCATTTAAGGGGTTCATTACTGAAGATTGCTGACAGGCCTGTGTCAAACAGTATTGATAAAACCTCATTATTTATCATTGGATTATAAAATCCAGTGAATAGCCTATGTTCCACAGTAAGAAATAACCTCACGTTTTTCTGAAGGAGGCACTGAAAGAGGTCTTTGTGGCTGAATAGGGAACTATGGCTCCCTTCAGAAGCCTTTTTATTGGATGGAAGCAAAGCAATCAAGACCCTGAATACAAGGAAAATGGGTAATATTGACGCTTGACTATCTCACAATAGAGAGAAAAGTTTAGGTTGAAACGTTGTTGATCTGTTTCTTCAGAGTTCAAGTGGAGGATCAGGTGAAATCTTTCCTTAGTAACAACGTTGCAGTGTGATTTAAAGGGAAGTCTCGCTTCTCAAAAGCAACGATGACTGATGCTTCCAGTTTAGATCGGTCGTTTCGTATCGCAAGGTTTCATAGATTCTATTGAATTATTACTTTCTGTCAATCTCAGTCTTCGGGGCAGGACTAACACATGGCTGCATAATCCTGTCATAATACTGCTGGAGAAGATAGATCAATAATGGGAGAGGCACAATAAAAGGGGTTCATGCATCTCTATCACAACATCAGAGATATAATCCCTTAATCCCCAGGGTTGAGAAGTGTCATACCGCCACCACAGTAAAGGGCACAGGACACGCTTCTCTGAGGTCCACACGGGAGATTAAATCCCTGATCATCTCTGATTAAACAAATAATCTTATGTTGGCTTCTGCTGTGCTCTGCATCCTCTGCATGGTGTTGAGCTAAACATGTATTATGAAGGTTAGATGTCGATTTCATTGCCCTAGAAGAGCAGAATCGGCGTGTTGCAAAGAACAAAATATCTCTGCTATTTTATTGTTCTCTTCCAGAATGTCTGGTTTTATGACCAGTCAACAAGGGACGTTCCTTCGCAACACACCACCTTGAGCAGATTGTTGGTGTATTTTTAGCTGTTTTAGTACTTTTTTATATTGATGTATAGATGTACCCAACACATAAAATGGATGTTTGGCAGTCCAAATACCATTTAGAGTCACCAGTAGAACTGCTCCGTAATAGAACCAGGGTCTCTCACTAAACTCTATTTGTAAGGGGCTCATCGCATTGCAGTCACAATATTGACACATTTTGGACGCTTCAATATTTTTGTTTCCTATTTCAGTGTGTATGATCCACCTCGGGGCTACTGTGTGTTACTGCTGTGAGTAATGGCGGATGACACCTCCATCATTCTCTCTCTGAGAGAGCTATGATTGTCTGTAGTTTCTCAGGCAGCCTGTCCAGTGGTGTGTGCAGACAGCTATTGATCCCAGTGTGAGTTCTCCATCTGTCATAGTGATCCTGTCACCACGGGACTCTGAGCTGGATACGGCATTCTTGGCCGATCTGATAAAAGTCGCTTCCACCAGAGTTAAAACTCAATCAAAACGAGCAGGCAGGAAACAGGAAATACCCTTTCCACTGCTAACAGTCCAGGTGCTGAGACAGGATTGTGTTTCCCTGGACGGTTTGATGTCTGTCATCTGATTTGGTAGTCAATACCTAAATACAATTACTATTGACCAATAGGAAAAAGGTTTTAGTTTTTAAATCAAATTAGAGAGGTTGCATAGCGGGCACCTTTTTAAATGTGCAAATAAGCTTCCTGGTCCTGTAGTTTGCAATGGTTAGGCAAAGGAACAACAAAAGAAGTGTTGAACAAAGGAAGTCAAGGGACTAGTATATGAACTATGAACACGATGAACAATATATCTCGTTGAAAGCAGTGTTAATAATCAAAAGCTGTCGGAGGAGGGAAATGCTTTCACAATCACAACAATTGTTCTTTAGCACCATGTAAAAATGATTGGAGTCAGGGTATAATTATCATGTTATATAATCACACCTCTGATTACTGAATATGGCAAGCAAGCCCTTCTGAGATGGAACAAGCCAGGTCACAAGAAATATATATGACATCCCTTTGACAAAAATCCCTTGTAAGGTGAATATTCTTTTGTGCAAGCTTTCTAAGTGTAGGCATTTAGGTTGTGTGTTTGTGTATACATGATTGGATGTGGTTGTGTGTGTGTAAGCCCTCATCGAGTTGGTCTTAGTTTCAGGTAGCAGTTCAGGTGTAAATAAGATACATCCATTAGATTAAGGGTACATTAACCACCCTATAACTAAGTAGCAACACTTTACATGAAGGATACATTAACAACCATTTAACTACATAACAACACTTTACATAGGGGTTACTTTAACTACCTTGTAGCTATATAGGTATGCTTACTATAGACATTGCTATGAAGTTACACGGTAGTTAATGTAATTAACCTTAACATAAACTGTATTCCCACACGCTGAACATCTGTGTGAAATCTAATTTGACCAGTCAGCATTGTAAAAGGTATTGATTTGAGATATCAGAGCAGGGTAACACATTGTGGTTCAATGAATCTGCTTTGATAATACAAAATGTCACTGTTGTAATTATATCTGTCCCTATTGAGTAGATCAATATGGATGCCTGCAGCTGGCATACAAACTAGACACCTAACAGATTAGAATGCGAATATTCAACCCATCATTTTCAGTACTAAAGGGTAGATTAGAGAGGGGAAAACAATCACCCCTAGAGAAAAGTTTCAGTTGCCTTTCAAGGAAAAGCAATCAACAGCCGACACACCAGAGAAGATGAAGGGCGAGGTTGCTGTCTAGCTGCCCAGGATCATCTACCTTCACTCTCATTCCCCTACGAGTAAATGAGCAAATGGCTGGAAGTGTGTTTCCGTGTGTGAGATTATGTGTGTGTTCTTTTGTGCGATCGTGTGTGTGTGAGTGTGTGTAGGCCTACCTGAACAGCTGATCTGTGTTGCTAGTCACACCTGCTGTGTGTGTGTGACCGGGCGCCAGAGACAAAGGCTTCCTGGGCTTTGAGGAACGGCAAGCTTCAGTCAGCTCAGTCTTCAGGGGTTCCTGAGCAATAAACAAACAAACACACAGAAGCACACACACACACAGAAGCACACACACACAGAAGCACACACACACACAGAAGCACACACACACACAGAGGCACACACACACACACACACACACACAAGCACACGGAACACACACTCAAACACACACGTCCACACACAAACACACTCTCACACACAAAACTCTGCTAGATAGTTAACTAGATAGCTATCTTATATAGATCTTAGACAGACACAGACAGACACACACACATATACATATACCATTAATGGGAAAATGTGTCCAAACTTTTGACTGGTACTGTACATACATACTTACTTCATACTTACTTCTTTGCATAGCAGCAGTAATATAGTGTCATTGTCACTGGTCCATATACCTTCCATCTCCAGCCTGGTCCTAATCTCTCTTACAGTAAACTCACCTAGAGTCTGGTTCCTCTGTCCTGTCCCCAGGTTCCCAGGCCAGGGCCGTGAAGGGATGCCCGGGGTGGAGTGTAGGACTGTGGGAGCCCCGTGTGGCAAGAGGAGGCCCCTCACCATGAAGCTGCCCTGCTCCCTCTACTGCTCCCTGTGGCTCCTGCTGCTGCTGGTGGCCGGCTCCCTGCTGCTCCTCGTGCACCTGCAGGACGTGTCTGAGATGCTGCAGCACACCCCAGGTGAGCACACCCCAGGTGAGCACACCCCAGGTCAGAACACCCCAGGTGAGCACACCCCAGGTCAGCACACCCCAGGTCAGCACACTGCAGGTCAGCACACCCCAGGTGAGCACACCCCAGGTCAGCACACCCCAGGTCAGCACACTGAAGGTCAGTCCTCCTTCCTCCTCGCTTCCCCTGTTTGAATTTGATTTGATCAGCCACAGAGGCTGATTTCCCGCCAGTCTGCAGGAATGAGATGGTCTTGAGACATGTGTGATCATTTTTTCTATGTAGTAGATATAGAATTTATAGTAGTATTCTGGGAATGTGATATCCAGTCTGTCTCATCACCCTCCACAGCAGGTTTCCAACCCGGGCGTGGCCAAGACAGTGGGACCTGACTCTGGTGCTGTGCCTCCTGAAATCATTCTTCTTTTTTTGCTCAGGAGATTAACAAAGCTAACAGCAGGGTGTATGTGTGTGTGTGTGGGGGGGGGGGGGAGTCATGTTGACCCTGGTACATCCATGCAGAGGGCTCAAGCCCTTCAGTACCTAAAGCCTGTCCACTGCGTAGCACCTGCTGTGCTCTGTCAGGCCTCTTCACTAGCTTCCTCATCTGATTGGGATTCCCACAGTTTCCAAACGCTAATTGATTAGCTTCTTATTGATTTTCATTGTCTGGGAGGGAGGGACTGAGTGCTGAATGAGATTACCCAGAGCAATAGTAACTCATGCTGTCCCAGATTGTTTTTTCGTTAATTGAACCAATCACATCTCTGTTTCAGATGTGTGAAACTCGATCCCTTTGCTTTGCTTATTCTGCAACCCGCCATTTTAACTGCCACTTTACCCCTCCTACACTGAGAGGCATGGTCCTAAAAACCTTTTTTTGTTCATAACTACATTTCCATTCAGCATTTTAAGATGAGGGGGCGGGATTAATATATATTCACATCTTATTTCCACCTGAACCATTGTGAATAGGGTCCCTGTGTAATTATCTCCTCTGCCTGCTCAACTTCCTCCGGTCGCTTGAATGCCTGTGAAATAGTGCCAGTTTAGTTCCAGGCCTCTTTCAACACTGTCTGCTTTAAACTGAGGTGAGTCTGCAAAAAAAACTCACATTTAATCACAACAAAGCCTTCCTTTCCCTTCTCTCCCTCGTTTGCACCCTGTGTGCCAGGTGTTATGTTTGAAGTGACCTAATGCCATTTGAGAAATTCAAAACAAAAATACGTCACGGCAAGTTAATTTCAAGTGGGAGGTTTAATTAATGTTCTCTGTGGGTGGTCCACTCTGGGATAGACTACCCGTAGGGTACAAAAACATTACACAGGCTGCCTCACTGTCTTCACAATGAGGATGTGTTCGCTCAATAGAAAAATACCTCAGTTGACATTTTCATTGGGTCTTATTTTGTCATAATTAATTTTGAGTTCAAGCTGTTGGTTCTCTGTCAAGGTTATTTCTTGGGTAAGGCTGCTAGTGCCTGCCTGCTGTGTGTTTTAAACACATTCTACTGTTCCATACTTTCATCTATTCAAGCAGACCTCAGAATACGATGATGTTGGAGCCTGAATCCTGGGCCTACTCTTTTCTACGCACCAATCGTATCTATGCCGAGTCAGCTTGTCTGCTCAGTTAACCTCGAAAACAGATTTCTGATTCTCTGTCATGAAATATTTGTGGATGTGCTGCAGCATCGATACTGTTGTGGATGTGCTGCATGATCTATACTGTTATGGATGTGTTGCTACATCTACACTGTTGTGGATGTGCTGCATGATCTATACTGTTATGGATGTGCTGCATGATCTACACTGTTATGGATGTGCTGCTACATCTACACTGTTGTGGATGTGCTGCATGATCTACACTGTTATGGATGTGCTGCACGATCTACACTGTTGTGGATGTGCTGCTACATCTACACTGTTGTGGATGTGCTGCTACATCTACACTGTTGTGGATGTGCTGCCACATCTACACTGTTGTGGATGTTCTGCAGCAACAAAAATGACTAAATGTAAATGTAAATCAATACCAGGGGTTTCAAGTCTGTTCCTGGAGAGCTACCTGCCTCCTGGTTTTTGCTCCAACCACACTTATTTGACCTAATTCAACACTAGTTACTTGACCAACCAGCTAATTATTAGAATCAGGTGTGCTAGATTAGTGTTGTAGCGAAAACCTCTCATGATTTGTCGATAACTGAGTAACTGTGAGACTATTTAGATAATCCATAATCAACAAGTTCAATGTCAGTGACTTGTTATCCTTAATGCTTCGTGGACTAACAGACACATGCTTAACAGTGCTACATGAACCAGACAACGGTTGTCTGTTCCAGGACAGAACCCTTCCTGTCTTGGAGTGTGACATCATGAGTACAAATAGTGGGTAGACAGTGGACTTCAGTGCATTATGGGATGGCTCCTACAAGGCTAGCAGATGTTGCTTTCTCTCTGGACACACCACAGACATTCCCCATGCTTGGGGGAGACCGAGGAATGTAGAGTTACGGTAATGAACTAACTCATGGTTATGCTGATGTGTGTGTGTGTGTGACAATTTGCACGACGAACAAAACACAAATTATGAATGATCCCCAACTAGAGATGCAGGGGTGTTGAGCAGATACACATTGCAGTTGCAGAATGAATGAGGATGACGAATGATGATAAATCTGTCATGTACAGTCACACCATGTGTTTGCTACGGGTGCATTCGCTTGTATTATATATGTAGATAATTCAGTCTTTTTCCACAGCAAATATAGTGACCTCTGGGGAGACTATTTAAACAGGCTTTTAAAACACTTCTACCTTGCTACCTTGTTCACGGCCTAACTGATGCTGACAGAAGGCTTACTGTACTCACATTCTTACCATATGGGCATTGAGTCAGCGATTACACAAGGTCATCACCTAGGCAGGAGCGGGTCTTCATGATACTACACTGATCTCCTGGGCTCTCCTTGCTTACTCCTAAATAGCTAGCTGATAATCAAGGAGTAGCTTTTGATTAGAATGAACTGGAGTTTCCTTAATCTATACAAGGTTATGGGTTAATGTTGGTTTGATGCCTTTAAAGATGTGCCCTTCGCTCACAGAAAGGAAATAGTGTTGTCTCTCTCCTCACAACACATTGTAATTAGTGTGTAGTAATTATACCACATCCGAACCATACAGTAATCTTCCGAGGAAGGAGCTGATCTTCTTAGACTGAGGTCAAAGTTCAGGAACGCCACAGAGACGTGAAACCTTCCTCCTCCTAGAAAGATAAGAAGGGGTCACAAGGTCACACAGAGCGATGAACCTCATTTACATTTTATTCATTAAGCAGAATCTTTTATCCAAGTGGTAGATGAGCAGTCTCAGGTCCATTAGCATGGACTGGGAACAACCTCACACCCACAGAGACAGAATGGAACATTGTGATGTCAGTGGGAAAACATTCTGAGGATTCAGACTTCTCTCCTCTTCTGCTCACCCCCTCTTCCGTTCTCAAGCGGAGGAGGAGGAGGGAGGGGAGGGGGGGGGAGGGGAGGGGGGAGGAGAAACTCAGACAACAGGCTGCCTAGTTCCACTTCCTGCGCTACACCAAGCGCAAGCTAATTGGCCAGACATCACCTGTCACTGCGCTGGATGGTTGTTTTGCGGTAGGCAGCGTGGCCTTTGCATGTCTTTCGTATGTCTATTTCCTGTGTTTTGGACTGTATGAATCTTAATCAGTTGGCGTGTTCAGCTGAGGCGTTATTTGCATCCTCTGCACGGTGAACAAAGCAACCTAATGATTTGACAAATTCGGGTGAAAAAAGAGTTTTGAAGATCAGAACAGAAGAAAGGACGCTCGTCTAATAAACTGCTACACCGAATGAGCTCCCAGCCCAGAAAGAGAGGGAGAGGTGTTGCTCAAGCTCAGATGCAGAGATCTAATTCATATTCCTCGCTCACATGCAGGGTAAGTGCAGCTCAGCCCAAGACAGAGAGACTATAGAGAGATGGGAGAGAGGGTGAACCACAGTAGAGAGGGTGAACCACAGTAGAGAGGGTGAACCACAGTAGAGAGGGTGAACCACAGTAGAGAGGATGAACCACACCAGACATTGCCCAACCCGGGTTGACATGGCCAGAGTCTTTTAGGGAAGAAAGGGCTACTGATGCCTGTCTCTATAGGATCCTCTACCTGTCTCTATAGGAGCCTCTACCTGTCTCTATAAGAGCCTCTACCTGTCTCTATAGGAGCCTCTACCTGTCTCTATAGGAGCCTCTACCTGTCTCTATAGGATCCTCTACCTGTCTCTATAGGAGCCTCTACCTGTCTCTATAAGAGCCTCTACCTGTCTCTATAGGAGCCTCTACCTGTCTCTATAGGATCCTCTACCTGTCTCTGTAGGAGCCTCTGTCTGTCTCTATAGGAGCCTCTACCTGTCTCTATAGGAGCCTCCACCTGTCTATAGGAGCCTCTGTCTGTCTCTATAGGATCCTTACCTGTCTCTATAGGAGCCTATACCTGTCTCTATAGGATCCTCTACCTGTCTCTATAGGAGCCTCTGTCTGTCTCTATAGGAACCTCTGTCTGTCTCTATAGGAGCCTCTGTCTGTCTCTATAGGAGCCTCTGTCTGTCTCTATAGGAGCCTCTGTCTCTGGATCTCAGTGGTGTTTTTAACAGTTATGAAATTGCATCACCCCCCGAGAGCATCTATTTTCCCAATCCTAATGTCCTCCATCTAATAATCCTTGACTGTTGTGTTAATGACCATGACAGGATGTGTCCATATACGGTTATAGAACATGTGTCTTGATAGTGATTCACAGTGTAAACCAATGATTTACGGGTTTCCTGGCGCTGGGTGTGCTTTGTGGCTCTGGCTTTGTTGTAATGGATTCTCACTCTGTTGTGGTTTGGCAAGCTTGCACCGAAGAGATAGATAATTAATCTGACTGGATTTAGTGACTATGAGGCGGGTGATGGCTGTGCTGCTGCTGTTGGTATGTGTTATTGTAATGCATGAGGAGTTTCATCTCAAATAAGTTTGGCTGGCACTCAAAGTACTAATTGTAGCAACGAGAAGCTGAATAGTTGAAAGGCACAGTAATATCAAAGTATATCAGGTGGCTGAGCGGTTAGGGAATCGGGCTAGTAATCAGAAGGTTGCTGGTTCGATCCCCGGCTCTGCCAAATGAAGTGGTCCTTGGGCAAGGCACTTCACCCTGCTTGCCTCGGGGGGATGTCCCTGTACTTACTGTAAGTCGCTCTGGATAAGAGTGTCTGCTAAATGACGACTGCAGAGTTAGCTGTAGTCATTGACAGAGAACATCTTGTTCCCAATTACTTAAATAATGTGATTATGTCTTAATGCACGCTTGTCACAGCACGTTCAACCCTTAAAATGTTTTGATATTACTGTAAGATCTCCCCCTCTGGAAGGGGAGAGAACAACACAGTGGTGGTAGCTATGTTATTGATCAGCAGCAGGCAAGGAGAGGAAGTAGGAAAAATAGACAAAATACAATGACACAAAATACCCAATACCAAAACATTTTAACTTAAATGTTAGGAAAATTGCTACAAAATCGTGCTCCAGTGCAAAAGTATTCGTTAGTAATTAAATTTTTAAAGCAGATTAAAACTCTCTAAATCAGTCTTACCTGCTATTAATATTTTTATGGTAAAACATACACTAAACTCAAGTCAGAGGACCTTCCTACTAATTTCCAACACTCTTATAGAAGGGATAACGTACAGTATTATGCTGGAAGTGATCTCAGATTATTTAGATGAATTACATGAATTGTATTATACATACCTGTCCCCTTAGTATTAGTTAGTATTAGTTCATTAGACTTTGCACTTTTTGTATAGTATAGTTAGACTTGTTTAACCACCACTTATTTAAGCCAAAGTAAATTCCTTTGTGCAAACTTTCATGGCGATTAAAACCCTATCTGATTCTGATTCTGATGAACATATGGCAACCTGCATAAACAATGCAGATAGTTCTGCAGAACTTTTACGGCTTCATTTTAAGTGTTGTTTGTGTGAAAGATGAGATGAGCCACCATATGGAGAGAGGAGCAGCAGTCTTCGTGTCTGGAATAGAAATGAGTTGTTTTCTGTTGCTCCTTAAAGACACACGGTACACCTGGAACTCACCTGAAACTGAGACTGATGCCAGCATGGGGCCATCCACAGTCTCTGTCCATCTCGTTGGTTTGGACGACAGTATCTGCTAAACGAATGTCTATTCATGAGATGATGAACTTTGAACCTTTGGTGATTGGATGTGGCTAACCTTAAACATTCGCTTTCTTGTGATTCACTTGCATTGGTGATTCTGCCAAATAGCCCATCTTAATGCTATCCCTGGTGTTGAGCTTGTCACAATAATGTATTCTAGTTATTACTCTGCATTTTCAGCATCTCTCACACACTATTTAGACTGTCAGATTCCTAAAGTCCCAGAACATCACGTAGAGATTCATGGGCTTGGATGCATTAGTGTCCGTTGAACCACAACACATTATCTCATGCTGACAGCCTATCAAGCTAAAAGACTTTCCTACCGCCTTAATTGCCTCTTTCACCTCTCTGACACTAGATAGAAAATGTAATGTATTTATTGTGGTTTTTATGAGTGAATAGGTCAGAAAGAGTCTGTTTTTTGATGGACCTACAGGCTCTCTAATTTAGCCATCACAGAACCATTAGAGACATGTAGTGATTTTAAATCACAGTCCATGGGCTCAGAATCCCCTGGCTTAAAAGAGAATTGTAAGTGTCTTCTTTATATATATACATATCTGGCCAGATGTTTGTAAACATGTTGTTTTTTGGTTTCAAAAGCCACAATCAATATGTCCATGAGGTGATATATTGTAGTATATTCATACTACATTATATTCCATGCTACAGAAATACCCCATAACACATTATATTCCATGCTACAGTAAACTCCATACAAAAGTTTATTCTAAACTACATACCAAATACTGCAGTATGTTCTTCTGGTGGTAAGACTCCACACTACAGTTTTCCAATCTACAATATATTTAACTACATTATATTCCATCCTACAGTATATTCTTCTGCTTATGATTAATTCCATACTACCTTATTTTCATCTGATGATGATTTAACTACCACAGTATATCCATACTACAGTTCTAGTGGGGAGGGACAACAATGAACACAGTTCCAATGAACACCGTCACATTGTGTCGGTGTTATGTTAATGGGTTCATGAAACATGCATCTGCAGAAGACAGTGGACCGATACAGAAATAGAATCTGTTTTGCATCTGTTTTGTCCCGTCGACACAGACGACAGCTTAGATCTCCTGTAGCGTTAACCCAAACACTCAAGTGAGTGTGACACACACCACATCGTTACCAAGTCCCTCAGCCTCCCTCAGCCTCCCTCAGCCTCCCTCAGCCTCCCTCTCCCTCCCTCAGCCTCCCTCCTCTCTGACCTCCCTCCTCTCTGACCTCCCTCCTCTCTGACCTCCCTCCCACGGCTCCCATCGAGTCTCTGGGAATCCTCGGGGGGGTACAGAGTGACCAACACTGAGCCAAGGCATTAAGACCGCTCACAGACGAAGCAACTAACGTCGATCACCTCCTAACAAGGGCACATGTCCAGATCTGGCTAGATCAGATGACCTGTCTCCTCTGTGTCTGTCTCGAACCTTTAGAAGGCTGAGCTGGCGGGACGGGGTGATGTGTTTTATATTTAGTCATTTAGCAGACACTCGTTTTATCAGTAATCATGCGCTGGTTTACCTAAACAGATGGATCCCTCCCTGCTGTTTTATTTATCAGCTTGTTTTTGTGCTCTCAGATCCCGGCGTCATATCATCTCGCTTGTCGTTGCCTTGAATAGACTCAACCACAGCCCTATGAATAACACAACCAGATGAATAATACAGCAGAGAGAAAAGGGCTTGTGTTTTTGTGTTCAAGTATGTGTGTGCGGGTGAGTCTTGTGTGTGTGTGTATGCATGTGTGCATTGTGTGTATGTGAGTTGCTTGGGTGCGTCTGCTTGTGTGTGTGTGTGTGTATGTGAGTTGTGTGTGTGTGTGTCTGCTCGTGTGTGTCTGCATGTGTGTGTTGTGTGTGGGTGTATTTGTATAGGTGTGTGTATGTGTTAACACTTACAAGAACAGCATAGACTCTGAAAGCACGTAGCACCTGCAAGTTCCAAACCTGGTAACATTGACACCATTCAGTCAAAGCAGAGCCTCTTTCAAATCCGGAGCTCAGACACCAGGCTGACTACTTCTGAACAGAAAGTTCCGGAAGGAGCACCATCAGTTAACGATGAGGGAAGGAAAGACAGAGAGGGGAGTGAGAGCAGTGGGACGTTATGAGAGCTGAGCGCCAGAGACTGAAGTGCATTCTGGGAAGGCTTGACAAAGACAGCTTTCTGCCAAGAAGACACTGAGACCTGTCATGGAGGCAGAGTGATGAAGCACACAGCATCAACAAAGTGTCACGACACACAGAGACCTTGAACAGAAGGCTCTGCCAGGACAGTCTAGACAGGGCAGGGTGTTGGAGGAGGACAGAAGGAAGGTAGCCGGACTGATTCTCATTCACAACCATGGAAGTACGACCTGCCCAAGGTCAGTAGACTAGTTAGATGTGCAACGCAACAGGATAAAAGGTCACTGTGGGTTTATGAATATTAACATCTCATCTGCATATTGCGAGAGTTGTTAGAGCTGATACTCAGGAAGTACTGGATCCATTCAAGAGTCTTTATTGTGCTTCACCTGGGACTAGCAGAAGAACAATGGATTTCAGGAACTATTTTAACTTTGGATGCACTTACAACTTCTTACATAAAAACTAGTGAATCAATGAGCACGACTCTGGACATGATTGTTACTGATAAATGAAGTTACAGCTTATTTTTTAAATGCTACCAGCGTCAGAGTTTACAGCTTGGTGGTCCCGCTGGGATGGTTTTCAGCATATCATTCCCCTGGTTGATTTGGTAATGGGCAAGTCTCTGGGGTGCTGGGAAAATGCGGTCAGTGAAAGCCAGCTCTTATCTCCTCACCTTTCCACCTCCCTGACTCTCTCTCCCACTTCTCCCTGGACTCCCCCTTTCAACCTCGCCGAAGGTTATCTTTTATTGATGGAACAGTTATGAATATTTCAAAACGTTTCAGTGTGACTTGAAAGGCTTCCACCACTCGCTGGTGAGCGAGCAAACCTGTCACAATGTTTCCCCTCTCAGTGCGGAGTTAACGAGTTGAATCAGAGAGATGGAATAAAGGGTCTGGGGAACGCAAGCTCAGAGACAACTTCGTAACGATAGCAGAAAGAAAGGCCCGGAATGTCAACAGCACAGGCATTATAGTGTGTGGTACACACATGCACACTTACAAACATACACACGTGTGACTGTAGGGGACCTGTTCTGCGCCATCTTAAACACTTTGACGACCACGCCAACACTGGAGACGCACATTCTGTTGGTGACAAGTGCCTCTGCCAAGAGAAGATTTCTCGAAAGGAAAATCTGAAATCCATCTTACATTACATTTAGTCATTTAGCAGACGCTCTTATCCAGAGCGACTTACAGTAAGTACAGGGACATTCCCCCAAGGCAAGTAGGGTTAAGTGCCTTGCCCAAGGACACAACTCGTCGTTTTGCACAGCCAGGAATCGAACCAACAACCTTCTGATTAATAGCCCGACTCCCTAACCGCTCAGCCATCTGACCCCCCTTGTTTCGTCTCCATTGGTGTGACACTTACTGCTTGTTTGCAAGCGTTAGAATAACCCTGATTACCATCTGGTTTGGGAATTGTAGCAAACTTATTTCTGTATAGTGCAACATCACTTCGGACCCTTTTTATTTGTAGTTGCTGACGCTAAGAAAATTGCAGCGATGAGACCATCTTCAGCAGATCAGCACCCAAAGGACTGAAACATTAAAAACGGAGTCTGTGTGTTTTGTGTCTGAACTGAGGAAGTATGCTTTTATGCTCCCTATCTTAACAGGATCTGACACATGTATGTATGATTTACGAGAAGGAATTTTATGGATTTCTTACTTACGTTAGACGCAGGAAGATTCGTCCCTGTTAAGCAACTCTCTGAAGCTTTCACACTGTTCTGTCATGTTCGCTTACCTGACTTGCAGCTGCTATATGTGTTTTGTCATGTGTCGCCTCTAACATCTGAACTCTGATTTCTTGTCTTATGAGTTCCTGTCATAGTGACCAACGTGTCGTTAGTTTCAACCAGTCTTTGGTTACTGGGCTTCCATGGAATCCAGTATCACATGACAGGTCTCTACAGTGGT
Organism: Osmerus mordax; assembly: GCF_038355195.1. Taxonomy (NCBI): domain Eukaryota; kingdom Metazoa; phylum Chordata; class Actinopteri; order Osmeriformes; family Osmeridae; genus Osmerus; species Osmerus mordax. The sequence goes on along the minus strand of NC_090053.1, from coordinate 1,715,085 downwards.
GATCCTCAATCATTTCAACAGAGGCACTTTCGCATATTTCCAAATGCGTCCTCCACTCTGCGTGTAGTAAGTTACTGGATGGCATGCTTTCATCCTAACAATATGCAGAGAATACATATATTTATATTTATGCACAATGACATTTAGAATTGCTGTCTCTATTGTCTGTGTGATGGAGGTTAGAAGTATTGAAGAATTCTTCCTCTTGAGGCATATGTCTGTGTCAAAGTTACTTTGTTGATCCATTTAAAAATGAATTGGCATTTTGATAGGTCACTGCTTTTCACCAAGAATACTGCTGATTATTCATTTGATTGCACTAGACATTACAACCGCGTCAGAACTGATAGGATTTACTGAGATACCTGAATGTAAATCCTGTTTATCCGTGTAGATAGAAGTGCCTGTGTTCCTGCGTTCATGATTGTTTATAGACACACTACTATGGCAACCCATGACCTCTGAAACAGCAAGAGCCCGGTAACAGAGCCAACGGTACCCCAGACCAGCCCTGGAACAGCCCTGGAACAGCCCTGGAACAGGTGATCCAGGCCAGCCCTGGAACAGCCCTGGAACAGATGATCCAGGCCAGGTTTTACCTCTCCCCGCTCCACAGTCAGCCAGCGAGGAGCGCAGCTGTGCCTCGTCAGTTGCTCGGGTAGCGGCAGATAAAGGCTGACCAGCATCAGACTTTAGGAGTTTGAGTACAAAGCTGGTGCCGAATGGGTGAGAGCTGGAATCCAGCAAAGTACAGCTGTCCGTGCCGTAATCCCCTTTGCGCTCATCTCTGTTGCCAGGCAAAGCCCTACACAGGACCCGTGTAAGATGAGGAATTCCCTCGTTCAAGGAGGAACTGAAGTTGGGCTCTTTTGAAACTGATTCTCATGAATAGATTTTTGTTATTAAAAGGCTTTTTGTGCTGACCATTTCCCTGGTTGTGGATCTATTGTAGTTATACGAGGTCACACCTCACTCTGACCTCCTTGGTTGCCACAACATGTGAAAGAGAGAGAGAGACAGAGAGACAGAGAGGCAGAGAGGCAGAGAGAGACAGACAGTACTCCTGTGCTATCATTAGCCTGTAGCATTCCCAGGCTCCTGGCTCAGCTGTGGTGTGCAAGGTTGCTTGTAACAGGTGCAAGGCTCTGAGCTGACGGTGTGGAAGGAGATCAGGCTCCTGGCGTAGGGAATGCCTTCAGCAGGGTCACATGTCAGGAAGCACACCTGTGTTATTGTCTATGCACATTCTGCTTTGTTTGTTTGTTTGTTTGTGCACCTCAGCTGTTTGGTTATCCAGTTTACAGTTTGTCCGCAGACAAAGCTTGATGGAAATTATGAGACAGGATGAAGGTGCTTGTAAAGCGTGGATGAGACAGATTAACCCTAACCCTAACCCTAACAGATTCAGGTCTAAATCTGCCGTTTGGCTGCTAAATAAGCACAGCAGGGCCCTCTCTCCTTCATCTCTCTTCTCTCTCTCCTCCCTCTCCCCTCTCTCCTTCATCTCTCTTCTCTCTCTCCTCCCTCTCCCCTCTCTCCTTCATCTCTCTTCTCTCTCTCCTTCATCTCTCTTCTCTCCTTCATCTCTCTTCTCTCTCTCCTCCCTCTCCCCTCTCTCCTTCATCTCTCTTCTCTCTCTTCTCCTTCATCTCTCTTCTCTCTCTCCTCCCTCTCCCCTCTCTCCTTCATCTCTCCTCCCTCTCCCCTCTCTCCTTCATCTCTCTTCTCTCTCTCCTCCCTCTCTCCTTCATCTCTCTTCTCTCTCTCCTCCCTCTCCCCTCTCTCCTTCATCTCTCTTCTCCAGATCAGCTTGGCCCTCCTGTCCAAGTCGTCCCCGTCATGACCAGCATGCTCTGGCATGTAATCGATGGGCAGAGGCTCCATGTGGATCACTGTGACGGCATCCACACAGGCCTCCTGTCGACCCTGCTGACACATGCTGTCACTCTACACCCCCCCCCTTCCCCTGACCCCCCTTCCCCTAACCCCCCTGCCTCCTCCGATCCCCCTGGTGAAGGGAGGGGAAGGAAGCGGGGGGGTCTCTAGGTGTGCGCATACCCCTAATTTCGGAGCATAATGTTTTTGCTCTTAATTTGTTCTGGAGAGACAGGACAAGGAAGTCGGCAGGTGTGGACTTGGAGCTTGTGAATGATTCTTGGCACAGAGGAAAAAATGGAGGGGGAGGGGGGGGAAGGATTCTGGAAGGCAGCAGGTGTCATGGTTACATCTCTCTGAAATAGAAACAGAAACATGGCAGTTGGAGTTGGATGCCTCTCATTACAGAGACAATCCAAGACAGTGGTAATTTAACTCTACTGTAACAGTCACACACGCTTGGCTCGTGCTCCTCACCCTGCTGACGTCCTCCTCGCTTTCACACCTCGATTTAGCCATCCCAGAATAGTTCCTCTAACATCCATCCTCATACGCAGTGTCTCTATTTCCAGCCTCACTTCTCCTGAAACGTGTCAAGCTCAGTCGCCCACGCAACGTTGCCGTCGACGATGAGCTGAAATAATGGTCGGCGACACAGTGGTTTGTCGCGTCTTTCCTGTGACATCACAGCTCAAGTTTCTAACCCTGTGATGGTCTGCTGTGAGGCCATCTGGATGCCACAGTACACTGGCACAGGAAGCACGAGCTCTGCTGAAGCCTGTTTGTGGACTTGTGTGTGCGTGTGTGGGTGTGTGTGGGTGGGTATGTGTGAGAGAGAGTGGTGTAGTTGACAATGCTCCTGTTGAGCATTGTCAACAGTGTCGTACACCTCAGCCTTGGTTTAGAAAAGAAAAGAAAAGCAGCAGTGACGCACAGCAGAGAGAGAGCATGAGAGAGAGCATGAGAGAGAGCATGAGAGAGAGCATGAGAGAGAGCATGAGAGAGAGCATGAGAGAGCATGAGAGAGCATGAGAGAGCGAGAGAGCGAGAGAGCGAGAGAGCGAGAGAGAGAGAGAGAGAGAGAGAGAGAGAGAGAGAGAGAGAGAGAGAGAGAGAGAGAGAGAGAGAGAGAGAGAGAGAGAGAGCAGAAATAGATCAGATACAGAGCAAAGACACTGCAGTAAATATGGGGTCAGGGTTGTAAATGACCTCCAGTCTCTCAGCCATCCAGGCAGCAGGCCCAGTCCAGCCTCACTTCTCTCTGCTGAATGTGTGAAGGCTTGGATGTCCATAAACAGGCCAGACAATCCAGGAGAGAAGCTCAGTGAGTGGTTGTCTGGGGCAGCAATACAACCTCATATCATTTTGTCAATATTTGACGTTTTGATATTTCTCTATGTTTTGAATGTCTGTTTGCAAAGTAATAAGCTATTCAAAGCACTCAAGATGGACTACCATTAGCAGCAATGCAAAATAAATAATTGCATACATAGTATTATGCTGTTCTTGTGTCAGTACTTTGCATCTCCCTCGTGTTGTCTTGGGCCAGAACCTCCAGATGATGCTGACTGCATTAGGCAGAGTCAGCACTTATGGATATTTGACGCTGTAATGATTTCTGTCCCTGTTCTGCCTTGTCATTTGTTTTTCCAAAGACACATGGAAATGTTTTCCGTAACCGTGACAAAATTACAATGAGCAGCTTCAAAAACGTGGAGTTGGTTGCTAAGCTAAGAATCAAGGTTTTCTGTTTGCCTCATTGGATTTAAACGTCGGTTAAAAGAACAAAACTTCAAATGTAAATGTTCTGTGCTCGAGTCTTGTTTCACAAGGGAGCAGCCCAGGAGGATGTGGGAAATCCTTCCACATCTTTCATCTTGGTAACTCAATCTCTTTTAAACTCGCAAACACATACCCTCTCTTTCTTTCTTGTTCGTTTTTTTCTCACACACATGCTCTTTCGATCTAAACTAATCTCCAGTGATCTCCCGGCAGCTCCGTCTATAACACACTGCACCCTCCTGGAACATGACTTCTCATCAGAAGATTGTAATCTCAGCTGTATCCATACATCTTTGATCTGGACAGGAGAATATTAACTGAGTTATGAGTACGACAGCTTCGAACTTTCTCTCTGTGCAAGCAAATGTCAATGGTTACAGTCACCGAGCAAAGGCACATCGGCTGTTCTGTGTTCAGAAAGCTGTTCTTGATTCATGTGAGAGAGTTTTTCTCTCATCCTGTTCAATTATTTTCTTCCTTTCTCTTGCTGTCTCCAGGTGCAAAGTTTGTGGGGGCTCCGAGATGGCCAGTTCAGAAGGTAAGCTTGTTTGCAAGCTGTGGTCTACTAAAAACAATGAAATGGCACCATCTTGTGGAATTTGGATGAATCACGCTTTTGTACCCGTTCATGTGTTGGACTTGCTCTGCCCCCCCCAGGGCCAGGATGTGGATCGAGCAGGGATGGAAAGATCTGACCCTGGCTTGGGTGGTATCAGAGATGGACCAGAGGTGGACACCAGACCCTCCATGCCTCCCCTCCCCAGACAACCCACTGCCTCCCAGCTGCTGCCTGGCCCATCCGTCTTAAACTCTGAAAACATAGCCAGAAACACAAAACTACCGATCACCAAACGCCACAGGAAGCTGCTGCTAAAGACTGGTGCCCCTTCAGGGGAGGAAGATCACCACCAGCAGGCTCTGGCCCGGAGCCAGGAGTCCCGTCGACAGCTCTTGCGGGAGGTCTGTGCTAAGTACCATCCCAGCGTGACAGAGGCGTCTAGCCGGCAGGTGTCCCGGGTGTTTGTGGAGGACAGGTCCGGCCTGCTCTACTGTGAGGTTCCCAAAGCCGGCTGCTCCAACTGGAAGCGTGTTCTGATGGTGCTGGACGGCAGCGCTGCCTCCACCCACGGCATCGCCCACGACGACGCCCACTACGCCAACCGCCTGCGCCGACTGGACGCGTACGACACGGCCGGCATCGCCCAGAGGCTCCGCCTCTACACCAAGGTGCTGTTTGTCCGGGAGCCGTTTGAACGCCTGGTTTCGGCGTTCAGGGACAAGTTCGAGAGCCCCAACTCCTACTACCACCCTGTGTTTGGCCGGCCAATCATCTCTCGGTACCGTGCCAACGCGACGCGCGCCGCCCTGAGGACGGGTGCCGGAGTGACCTTCCGGGAGTTCGTCCAGTACCTGCTGGACGTGCGGAGGCCGGTGGGCATGGACATCCACTGGGAGCCCGTCAGCCAACTGTGCAGCCCCTGCCTACTCAAGTACGACTTCATCGGGAAGTTCGAAAGCCTTCAGGATGAGGCCAACTTCTTTTTGCGGAGTGTCGGAGCGCCCAGCAACCTCACCTTCCCCGATTTCAAAGACAGGAACCCTGATGCGGAGAGAACTTCCGCCAGAATTACCAAGCGCTACTTTGCACAGTTGAACTCAACCGAGAGGCAGAGGGCCTATGACTTCTACTACATGGACTATCTGATGTTCAACTACCCGAAACCTTTCATAGATCTGTACTGAAGGCTTGGGTTGCCAGGTTTGAGATTGTTGACATTTCCGTGGAGAGATTATCCTGTGGGCCTTGAATAAGCACTACAGACACATTCAATGTTTTAAATGTTCTTAATCGTGATATTAGACTGTGATATATGCTTGTTTAATTTGACTGTTTTGAGCACAGGTCTTATAACATTTTAGTTTACTGCTTTTTAAAATGTTGTTATTCATAGGAAATGAACAAGCTAGTTTACTTGGTCGATGCACTTGTATACCACCGTAGATTGCTGAAGTGGTATTGATTGGCAGGCATTGATTGGAGCACTCCATAATGGTCTCACGTGAACATGACAGAAAACCTCTATTAGCAGTCTGAGAATGGAGCACTGTGTCAGGTGAGTCAGGTGGCTGAGCAGTTAAAGAATCGGGCTAGTAATCAGAAGGTCGCTGGTTCGATTCCCGGCCGTGCAAAATGACGTTGTGTCCTTGGGCAAGGCACTTCACCCTACTTGCCTCGGGGGAATGTCCCTGTAATTACTGTAAGTTGCTCTGGATAAGAGCGTCTGCTAAATTACTAAATGTAAATGTGTCCTTTTGAAACACCACGACTTCTGTGAAGTCAATTATAATTAGGTAAATTAGATGTTAAGAAGCTTGTCAAGTCTTGCTGTCCCACATGAATGCTCTGAATGTACCCACCCTCAGCCTCTGCTCTGAGCATCCACCCTACAGACTGCAGCAGTGTGAAGATATCGACATGACAACAACTGGTGCAATATGAAGATAGATTATATATGACCACACAACGTGACAGTATGAATGATGTTTGTCAGAGTGCAATTGTATTATTATTATAGTTTTTTTTGCTTTATTAATATGCCTACCAACAAAGGAAATTATATTTAAATCTCATAGTCCTAAAAAAGCCATTTCATGTTTGTTTTTAAGCACTTTTGCCGTCAATAAATGTTTTAAAACGCTTTTCCAAACAAATCCTCTATCTAAGCTCAGGTTGACCTTGTACCCTGGTCCAGCATCCTGTGTCCTCCAACCTGACTTTAGACCAGTCTCACCCACACCACCAGCTACCTTCACCCTGTCTCCCTGCTAGCCCAGTCTCCCTGTGTCCCTTCTCCCTACCCTGAAGACACGAGTGAGGGGTGCAGGGGAGGGGGGGCAGGGGGTCCTGTCATCAGGCAGTGCCCCCCAAGGCATTGTGTCAGGAGGGGTGCTGAGGGTGTGGGGGGAGAGTGAGTGTTCAGACATTATGAGATTATGTCCTTCCAATAACATTGAAATATGTGATAGTATAATGTCCTTCCAATAACATGAAATGTAATGTTGTGATGATTATACAGTATTGTGAGAACTTTTAGTTAGCACCATGTATCCCTTTCTTTCATGCTTTTTCAATAACCTGTCAACTACGCACATGGTAAACTACCACATCGTCAGATAATTAACGTAGTAAGTAAATAACATTTCGAGTGTAGCTTAAAGCACTTTATCATCAAATTCGCAGGGAATTTAAAAGGGATTTTTGTTTTTTTGTCCTAAGCTTTAAGCACAGTTGAACCATCACAACTGTTGGTTAGACCATTACAGAGACAGTTCACAATGATTGAAAACCAACTGATTCAGACATCTTTAACCACTGAGCTGCGTTTTCTCTCACATCATACACTCCGCATGAAATTCATAAATTAAGGAAATTAACTGTCAGCGCCTGCGGTGACTTTACAAGCTATTTAAATCTTTAAATTCACAACATCTTTTCCATACTTTATCTAATTGAACTAACTGCAGGGTTTCTTTAATTAGAAAAAAAAAATCAAGGCCTTCTGTTGATTCGCAGCAGAGGAAGACACGTGCTCAGACTGAGCCCGCGGCAAAACCAAATGGAAAAGGAGAATTACACACTGGAGTCCGAGTTCCGGTGTTAACAGACGTTGTGTGTATCGCTCGGTATCCTTGCTTGGTTTAACTAATACAAAGAGACATTTAGCCTATGTTAAATGGAAACAGAACACATCAACAATGCAATATGTCTTATCCAGAGCTCGTAACATTGCAGCAACATACACTATCTTGCGTCAACAGAGCAAGCTGAAAACCCAGTTGTAATGTGCTCCCACATAGACACGTGCTGAACAACACTGGAATCCATCGGAGCTATGAAGTGCGCACATAGTTATACCGCAAAGGAGTGTCATAATTCAAAGATATATAGGACGAATATATTTCTTAACTTGGTAGGCTACATGAATGAAAAATATAATGTATCCGCCTGCACAGCCCTGCATCACACATCTCCATCTCCCAGTGCGCAGTAATTGAAATGGCGCATTTGACCCAAGGCATTTTAAAGGGCGCTTTAGCTATGGCATTATGCATGACGATAGACATCATTTGTTTCTAGCGCCAGAAGGTTGTTTGAAGTTAAAATGTGAACTATATCGGAGGGGGACAATGATTTAAGAAGATCTAAGCTTTAACGCACATATCTAGGCAACTGATGGTGATGATCTTTTTCAACAAGTCAAATAAAATAGTCTGGCGTTCAGTCAATTACAAGCGATCTTCTGGCTTCCGCACCTCGTTCGACACATCTAAAATAGCCTACGGTGCAAGATTTTAGGCTAATAAGAGTAGATCTTCGTTTTAAGGTTTCAAATTGACGTGTGGAAAAGGAGGCGACTGGATCACATTTTCTTCGTGAAGAGAGTTGAAAAGGGAGAAAAGGCTGCACTGTTGTAACCTAATCCGTGCCCTTCTGGCGTTAGATAGCCCGGAGCAAGAATTCTTTCAGCCCTCCTCTTGTTTGGAGACGGACTGACGTTCTTATGAGAAGCTCGACGGCTTTATATCAGAAGACAAACAAGGACAACCACGGATACGTAGGCTACGAGACGCAACAGACCTACATTAATCACACAATTGGAAGGGAAAACTGCTTTTTATGTCTTCAGTGTCAGTGTCGTCTCAGGTAAGGTCGCGCTTGTTTCGTTCGTAATTTTTTTTTAGGAGAATCATGCTTGTCTGACAGGAGACTCTTAAAGCAACAGAGACTCTAAAACGCCAAGATAAGCTTAGATTTACAACCCAAGTTTCCATATATTTGGACATCATTCGACGACAATACCGAGACACCGGTATTCATATCCGACTCTGGATTAAAACAATATTTGCCGAAAGAGGAGAACGAACGGAAGCTGCTACCGCGAACTAGAATCCTCCCTGGATCGCATCTGATCTCCTAAAATGTTTGAAACGGTACGGTGGCTTCAATTTATTAAGGTTAAATTATATGTAGCGTAATTATTGGCAATGTAATCTCTATTTTCCCAAGTGAAGGGTCAAAATTGGGTTTGAGTTTACTGTACTGTAGTTCACTGTTCTCATTCAGAGGTAGCCTATATAAATGTTTTGAGCGGTATTTCTCGACTTGGATTATACAGGCAGTATAATTAAATTGGTATGGACTGCTAGATTGAACACAACAGAGGAATATAAAAAGTTAATGAAATGGTCTAAAACGTTGATAACATGTACACTACATCATTCATTTTAAATCTAAAACACTATCATAAAACGGTTGCAGGGTTTTTCTTTAGACAAGACAACACCCTGAAAATGTTTCCGAGGTCTGTTTGCGTGCTCAGCCCGGGGCTTGCCCCGGGGCGAAACAGCTGAGCGAAGTTCACCTCCTGTGCACCTTTTATGGTTCAAAGAACTTCTTTACAATTGAGAGACTTTGCGGGGGGATGGTTCAATTAATCCATGCCCAATGCCCTGGGGTTCTAAACGCCCTCTGTCTCATCACCCTAAACTACTGTAGCCGGTGAATGTAGCCTTAACGTGAATTTGGATTTGAGCGTCAGCTCTGTCATAGCTAATCTCTCTCTCTAGAACAATATGACTGAATAGAAGATGTATATTAACAATAGACTAGTCAAGTCTGGCCCATTGTCACATAAACCCAACGTACTTACACCAGTACAAACTACTAAGTCTTAAAAACAGTAGAATGACACACCTCTGCTAAACGTGGGCGTCTTAGTTATTATCGCTAATTACAAGGGCACGTTATAATACACAGCTGTTGGAATGGACACCTCTCTCCGTGTGTGTGATCACTAAGATCAGAGTTACTAGTGATCTAGAGTGATCTACCTGTCTGAAGAGACTGAAAACCTGACAACTGCACAGCTCAGATGCATCTTATGGAAAACGTCACCATAAAAGTGTTTTTGATTTTGCTAAAATGTTGTTTAATGTGAGCAGCTATGACACGGGTGCGGGCTGATGTCCATGTTGTGACGTGTGCCTCGTCTCCTCAGGAGGGCCGCAGCGTGTCCAGGATGTCCCTGAGCAGGTCTCCTGTGTCCCCTCTGGCGGCCCAGGGCATCCCCTCCGCGGCCCAGCTCACCAAGGCCAACGCTCCAGTCCACATAGACGTGGGCGGGCACATGTACACCAGCAGCCTGGCCACACTCACCAAGTACCCCGAGTCCAGGTGGGAGGAGGAGTCTGGAGCGATCAAGCTTCCAAACCATAGTTGTGTTTAAGAAACCATAGTTGTGTTTAACAAACCATAGTTGTGTTTAACAAACGACTCTGTGTCTAGAGAGCCGGAAGGGGAGCTACAGCAGGCTTGTATACATTACTGCCAGAACAATCAGTACAAAACACATATAATCTTACATTTAGCAGACGCTCTTATCCAGAGCGACTTACAGTAAGTACAGGGACATTCCCCTAAGGCAAGTAGGGTGAAGTGCCTTGCCCAAGGACACAACGTCATTGGCCTGGCGGGGAATCGAACCAGCAAACTTCTGATTACTAGACCGATTCCCTAACCGCTCAGCCACCTGACTCCCTAATCTTAACACGGTTTGCTTCACATTCTGTTTTACTTATAATACGGTGCCCAATTTATGGATGGGCAGGACACATAGGAAGCCAGGGCAGAGAAGAGAGAACAGAGGAGGAGGGTATATTTTAATTGCCTTTTAGAGGACAAAGAGAGAGGGTCTGAGAAGGGCTGAGCCGGCCTGGAGCAAGGAGGGGAGACTGCTGCTGGAAGACCAGAGCAGCACCCTGGGCGCTCAGGAAAGATGAGCGCTGGCTCTTAGAAAAGGATTTGGCATCGATTTACTGGGAAACAGAGAGAGTAAGAGAGAAAAAAGGAGAAGGAGAGATATGGAAGAGAGATGGAGAAGGGGACTGGTACAAAGGAGAGAGAGAAAAAGATAATTGCATTACTCACCGATGTTGTACAATTGTCAAGAGCAACTTAATATCTGTCTCTACCAAGGTAATTTGAGTTCAATCTTATTTATAATTGTGAAAGAACTGACCGTGTATTAACTATTTTACCATGATAACTTTTTTTCAAACATTTGTTTTAGATACTTTTAGTAGCTAAAGTATTACAACATTATCTTTTATTGAAAGGTACAATTACCTACCATCCCTATGACCGTGTTTATGGACATATATTACTTTGTGTTACCTTGTATTAACATATTTCCAATCATTGCAATTTTCCAGAATCAGTCGCCTCTTCAATGGCACAGAGCCTATCGTGCTGGACAGCTTGAAGCAGCACTACTTCATCGACAGAGACGGAGATATATTCCGCTACATCCTCAGCTTTCTCAGGACATGCAAACTACTGCTTCCAGACGATTTCAAGGTATTTACATTGACCTGACATTCACATTGATTCATGTAGAAGGGTTCTCAGGTCCACATCAGAAGTGACACAGAGATGCTCCAGATAAGTCCTGGGCTGTTGGCTACAGAAGCAGGGTGGTGTTGATGTCATGATGAGCAGATATCTGCTGTACTTACTAATTACAAGACATTTTCTGTTGGGTCGATGAAAAAAAAAAAAATCTTCCCTGAGAGTATAGGATACAAAAACTAAAGCTAAAACTGAACTAAAGGAAATGAGGTTATTCTGTACATGTAAGCAAGATTATGGATGTATAGTGATGGCTGATATTTTATTTTATTTGTGTGGTAAGCGTTTTAAGCTGCAATAAAAAGAATAATAATATGTGAAAATGAATTAAAAACAACATTTGTATTGGACTATTACGTAGGCCAATCCTATCAAAAATCTGAAATTCACAATGTGTCTCACATCTACAGCACAATTTAACAACTTAAATGCAAACAGCAACTTCCTCTCTGTCCGAGGGCTAATGTAGCTTGAGTTATGCAAAAATGGAAAATAAGAGTGAGGTCAAACAAATGTATTTTCTCTGCACAGAAATTACATTGTTATCCTCATTCTATCACAGAACAGCAACTGGGGGTTCTTGTTTTGTACACACAGATTCTGACACAGTTCTCAGTGCTCCCTGGTAGCTATGTGGTTAGATACTGCACGGCTGGCAGCAGGGGTGCTACAGTATGGCCGTAGCTAAACTGAGGAGTGAGGAATGTGTGTGCGTGACTGGGACAGCGTCTGTACTTCTGCATGTGTGAGGAGTGTATTTGTCTGAGAAAGTCTTTCAAACGTGAGTGTGTTTGTGTGTGTCAGTGTGCATATTGCCTCGTTCTCTCTCGCCGCATCTCTCCCTCCCTGTAGTTAGAGTTGCCTCTGTTATTCTGTGCTCTGCTCAGGATGACTAAAGTGCCCTGAAGGCAAAGCCCCTTTTTATAAAACACATCTATCCCTTGCTCGGAGCCTACAAAGGGAGGGGAGCTAAGAGTCTCTGCTTTGATACAGAGTGGTGCCTGAGGGCTACTGCTCTGTGTGCTCACTGTCTGCTTGTTGTCAGAAACCGTATGGAGCAGGAAGAGGGAAACTGAAGAAACCCTTTCTCCTTCACACGCAGGAAATGACTAACCCATGTGTCTCCTGTGCGTGGCTGCTTGCACAGCAGCAGAACACTGGACAGACATGGGGGGGGCAGAAAGTGGAACTGTGACCATCTGTGTGTGTGAGATGTTAAGATGTCTAAAAATTAAAACATAAGATTTTTAGATAAACTCTCATGAATTGACAGGGTCTTTGACACCCGTTGGTGGGTACAGGCATAGATATATATAAAGACTAGATGTCTTACGCAATTGAGCAAGTTATGGTCACTTAAAAAGTACATGTAGCATCAACACAATGTTATGGGTGAGCAAGTTGACTGTAGCAAGATGGCCGCCATGTGCGGACGTTCGACTCCGTTGTCCGGCAACGCGGACGAGACATCTACCCTTTATATATATCTATCTATGGGTACAGGTCTCATGTGTGTGTGTTTGTGTTGAAGGATTTCCCCCAGCTTTACGAGGAGGCTCGATTCTACCAGCTGGTGCCCATGGTGCGTGAGCTGGAGCGCTGGCAGGCAGAGCGCGAGGCCCAGCGGACGGCGCCCTGCGAGTGCCTGGTGGTGCGAGTGACCCCTGACCTCGGGGAGAGGATCGCGCTGAGTGGGGAGAAGGTCCTTATCGAGGAGATCTTCCCCGAAACCGGAGACGTCATGTGCAACTCGGTGAACGCCGGCTGGAACCAAGACCCCACCCACGTCATCCGCTTCCCTCTCAACGGATACTGCCGGCTGAACTCTGTGCAGGTGCAACACTCATCCGTCTTGGTCATCTCCGGTTGATTCTCCTTAACTGTACCTTTATGCACCTTCTAAAGTGGTAAACCAGTTAGATTAATGAGAGGGGGGTCAGATGGCTGAGCGGTTAGGGAATCGGGCTATTAATCAGAAGGTTGCCGGTTCGATTCCCGGCCGTGAAAAATGACGTGTCCTTGGGAAAGGCACTTGCCTCAGGGGGAATGTCCCTGTACTTACTGTAAGTCGCTCTGGATAAGAGTGTCTGCTAAATGACTAAATGTAAATATAGAGACTGGCGAACCTCGTACCGAGACCCGTACTGTCACTGCAGATCCCCTGAACACAGTAGCGAAGCTGCAGGAGTGTGTGCACGTGTGTGTGCAGGAGTGTGTGCAGGAGTGCGCTGAGAGTGCGCTGAGAGTAACGCCGTCTTTCCTGCAGGTTCTGGAGCGTCTGTTCCTGAAGGGCTTCAGCGTGAAGGCGTCCTGCGGGGGTGGAGTCGACTCCTCCCAGTTCAGCGAGTACGTCTTGTGCCGTGAGCTCCAGCGGACCCTCGTCACCACCCCCATCCGGATCAAACAGGAACCTCTGGACTAGCAGGGCTTCCGCCCTGCAGGGGGACGACTCCTCTCCACACTGAGAGACTTGTAGATGAAGCTGAAATACGTTGTTTTTCTAAGTCATCTTGACTCTTCGTTATGTTGCCAGGTTGTTAGAGATTGTTCATGGTCTGGGGAGTCAGTTGGCTGAGCGGTGAGGGAGTCGGGCTAGTAATCCGAAGGTTGCCAGTTCGATTCCCGGTCATGCCAACTGACGTTGTGTCCTTGGGCAAGGCACTTCACCCTACTTGCCTCGGGGGAATGTCCCTGTACTTACTGTAAGTCGCTCTGGATAAGAGCGTCTGCTAAATGACTAAATGTAAATGGTCAAATGAGCTTCAGTCTCACGTCGAAGCTTCGGTCAACTGGCAGGTTACAGGAGAGTTACAAGTGAAACACAGTTTGTCATCAATTAATTTACAATTATTCAATACATGTAGGTGTCACATTTCTATATTTGGACAGTGCACCAGCCTCTGCCAATGCTTAAGACATTTGCATTGCTGTACATAGATGTGGTGGAAGGGTGGTTTTACATGTGATATGGAGCCCACAGGGACAACATTTAAAGACGTCTTTTAACAAAAACATATAAACACCCGTTTCAGTCACTGATATTTAACGTATTTGTTTGTTGATTCTCATGTTGTATTGATAAAAAGATCAAGTCTTCCATGTCTAGGAACAGAAACATACATACTCTGCAAGTCTACTCTTGTTTTCCTCTCATCAATCATCTCAGCAGTTTATTGAAACGCTCAAAACATCTTTGAAAGCCAGACGCCGAACAAGAAGACGTTTCTTTTGAATCCATTTCTTTATTTAATTTTTTTTGCAAAGGTACAAACAATAGTAAAATTGCATTGCCTGAAATGAATCAGGTTTGAATACAGACTGTAGGAAATATAAATAGTCACAAAAATGTGTCCTTCAAAGGATGATAGCTGGATGTTCAAGACCCAGGTTATTACTGAATTTACATACACCACAGCTTTATGTATCTGTTAGATCTATGCACTATACAAACAAATGCCCATAACAGTAAAAAAAAAGAAATTTAAAGCATTAAAAACCCTTAATGTACAGTCATTCCAAAAAAGTCAAATGAAAGTGACAACATGTCAGCACATTGGGAAGCTGTGGACAATTCCATTTATGTTAGAAAATACTGAACAGAGAGACTAGGAAAGATATTCTGAGCATTAAAAGTAGTTTATAATTAGAATCTAAGATGGTGGGTTTTGTATAGAGAGCTGTCGCATTATTTTACATGTTGGAGAAAATAGGGTGAACCATACCAGACTGACACCTATTGTAATAACCTCATGTTTAATTCATTAGGCTTCATTATCTAGGTTCAAATGAACCAGAAGTGGAGGAGAACCAGCTCCCTGTAGAACCAGCTCTCTGTAGAACCAGCTCTCTGTAGAACCAGCTCTCTGTAGAACCAGCTCTCTGTAGAACCAGCTCCCTGTAGAACCAGCTTCCTGTAGAACCAGCTCCCTGTTCTTTGCTGTGTGAGAATCATTAGGATTAGGACCTTAGGATTAGGACCTACATTTATTTTAAAACGTGTCAGACCAGTCAGGAGCCACAGGAGGGGACACGGGAGGGGGAGGGGCCACGGCAGGGGGAGGGGCCACGGCAGGGGGAGGGGCCACGGCAGGGGGAGGGGCCACAGCAGGGGGAGGGGCCATCGGAGGGGGAGGGGCCACAGCAGGGGGAGGGGCCACGGCAGGGGGAGGGGCCACGGCAGTACGTAAAGGTCCTGGGTACTGTCACCAGATATCTAGACACCAACCAAAACATAACCCTACGTATGCAAACGTTTTCCGTAAAGGCCAATAAAAACCAGGTAAATACCAATACTTTCATTATGCTACTCACACGCAAACAGAAAGAAAAACAATATCAATCATCTTTCGAATTTATGCCTAAAGAAAAAGGACAAAGATACTCAATGCCATGAACTGAAGTGTGTCTCCCGGTGTGTCCGCTCTGCTGGAAGGACAGCACAGTCCTCCCGGAACATTCATCTAAGACTTACGGCAACTGATTTGCCCTAAACATTCAAAATAATGTGTTATAAATAAAATGTTAAAATACTCAGTACATGTACAAATACAAGATTCAAACATTATTGTAACTTTTTTTGTGGTAGTTAAAGATTCGTTTCGAAGTCCATATTTAGCCTGTGGTATCCTGAGTGAATATCTGTTGGGCCACGATAGCAAGATCTCTTGACGTAAAAATCTACTTGGATTTATTTTGAAAATAAGATTGGGACTAAAGTCACTTCTTAAGGTACAGCTCAGAGTGACGTCAAAAACCAAACAAAAAACACACGTTTCTGAATTGTTCATTTTAAAACTAGATGTTAAATGAGCCTTTGAGCCAGCAGCGCAGGTCAGCAGCGCAGCGCAGGTCAGATCCCAGGACAGGAGGAGCACGTCGACAGCTGATGGCTAGAGAGACACGTGACAGAGTGGGCAAGCGAAGGGCGTCTAAAACGTTCAGGGAGAGAGGAGAAGAGTGCGTTTCCAAGGAGACTGTAGCGGGGCGAGGGGGCCCCCTGCCGGCTTCTACTTGAGCAGAGCCTTGTAGAGCAGCAGAGAGTGTGACGTGGCCCGCTCCTGTTCCAGACACAAGATGAAGTCCCTGAGGTTGACTCGCGTGATGCGCTGACGGAGCTGCTGCCGCGAGGAGGAGGCCGGGGACGAGCCCGACCCCGAGCCTGAAGCCACCTGCAGAGAAAAGGGCCATTATGGGGGAGGCCAGCCTTCAGGTGGTTGAATTTTCGAGCCACATTCAATATGGCTCGACTTGAAAATTAAAAGGAAAACCTCAAATTATGAGATCGTTTAACCATCAGAGATTTGAAAGCTTCCTGTTTCTTATTCAAAGAGAATCAAGTTCTTCGTTCTGACTTGATGCCTTAAGTTGTGTCTGAACCAGCCTATCCCAAACTGCTGTCCCGTCTGGAGGCGGAGCCTGTGTCGATCCTCACACCTTAATCCACAAGCCCTCTGCGTCAGGCAGGGCCCACCCCAGGCCTGGGGCTACAGTCATAGCTAGTACACCCCAGGCCTGGGGCTAGAGTCCTCCTGCTCCAACAAACCTGATTGTCCAAGACTGTAGAATATATCATGAAAACAAGATATGTCATCTAAAGAAAATACTTCACAAGATGATCTCATATGAAACATCATATGAAACAAAGCGTGACTGAAATCATTTCTTCCCATGCCACTGAAACGCCTCAGTTAAACGTTCAGAGGAGCAAGGACCTAGCAATGTCCATTCCTATGTCCATATTTCTTAACACAGCCCTTAACCACAGAAGCCCAGGTGTGAACAGAGAACACAGTCCAGTGAGTGAGACCTTACCAGCCCACTGAACTAAAGACTAAAAAGGTTAGGACCCAAGTTGAGAACATGAAGAGTGTGTGTGCTAGGGCTGTAGACAGGCAGCTACGTGCGCTGGCCTACTGTACTGTGAGAGCCAGTGGCTGTGCCCATTGTATCCAGAACTAGGCTGTGATGTGCCCCGGGCCTACGCTGACACCAGAGGAGAGGAATGAGGCTCCAGGTCTATACAGGAACACAATCACAGTATTATAACGTTCAACAGCCCCCAGGCGTGCTAACCCTCCCTCCCTCCCTCTCTGTCGATCCTGCTCCCCCTCTCTCCCTGTCCCTCCCTCTCTCTCTGTCCCTCGCCTCTCTCCCTGTCCCTCCCCCTCTCTCTGTCCCTCGCCTCTCTCTCTGTCCCTCGCCTCTCTCTCTGTCCCTCGCCTCTCTCTCAGTCCCTCGCCTCTCTCTCAGTCCCCACCTCTGTGTCTCTGTCCCCACCTACCTCTCCCTGCCTCCCTCTCTCTCCCCATCCTCTTTGCCCTCAATACTTGCTTACCCTCTCTCTCCCTTTCCCCCCCTCTCCCTCTCTCCCTCTCTCCCTCTCTCCCTCTCTCTCTCTCTCTCTCTCTCTCTCTCTCACACACACACACACACACACACACACACACACGCCCATAAGGACACCTCTTGGCTCCACATTCACACAAAACATCAGCAGAGTCAGAAACAAAGTGAACAAACAAAGGAGAGAAAATATGAATCAGTCAGCCGTGCCTGGACTCCAACTTTAGGCACATCAAGAAAGAGACTTAAATCATGTTTATTTCCTGGAAGTGGGATGGTGACTGTCTGATCTGCCCTGCGGCTCCTTCGCTCTCATCTGCTTGATCACATTACCCACAACCCCCTGGGGCAGGGCGTCTCTCGTAACCACGCAGGCAACCTTTACATTTCTACTGAACATGCAAACAAACTGAACTTTAAAATCAGCAACAGTATCCGACTTCCAAACTGCTAAACTATCAGTGACATCTGTCTTGTGCTGGCCAGTAGGTGTGCGGACCACATGGTCTCTAGTGATCCTGTGAGCAAACCAAACAGTCCTAACAAACCAACACACACTCTTACTCAAGCCAAGTGTTTAGATATCACTTCCATATCCCTCTCTCTCTCTCAGGCAGAATAATCCTAGTCCCTAAAATGTTCTCTCTTGCTCCGGCACCCGGCACCCCCCCCCCCCCCCCTCCCCTAATCCAGGGCTCTCTCACCCGGCGCTGAGGCCTCTCTGGTCTTTGTTTGTGAGTGCTGCTTGGGGGCACCCCCCTGGGGGGAAGGGGGGGGAGACGCCCATACTGCAGCCCCCGGGGGCTGGGGGGCCCTGGGGGCTGGGAGGCCCCGGGGTCATTTCTGTATCTCTGGCCCCCCTCAGGGTTAGGGAGCAAGCAGACACGCCCAGAACAGCCCACAGGCCCGCGCTGACCCCCTTCACTCAACTCTGGTCACAGTCAGTCTGTGTATGTGTGTGTGTGTGGGGGGGGAGGGAGAGACAATGTGTGTGTGTTTTTGTGTCAGGCAGGATTAACAAAGAGGTGGGGGGGTGGGGAAGATGGGCCAAGAAGTAGTGTTGTAGTGTGAGGGAGCCTGCAGTGTGTGGAGGCAGAGCACGTACCTCGGGCCCGGCAGTGGAACCCCCTGGTGAGTCCATCTTGCGTTTCTTGCGCGGCCCAATGGCAGCGAGGGCCGTGAGGTTGGCCTCCCGCTGTCTGATCTGAGCCTGCTCCTGCTGCTGCATCTGGGGGAGGGAGGGATAGAGAAAGGATGAGGCTATTTATTGGGTGTGCTCAAGCCTTCGGCGAGAGCACAACCTTTGTTCTCTCACATATATATTATTATTATTATTATTATTTTTATTTCTTTTTGCCCCCCTAAAACTCAGTAAATACTTGGCCTACATAGACAACGTAGGTGTCAAAAGTTTCGTCTTGGTAGCGATTGAGTTGCTTCTATTGGAATTTACGTTAGGTTGCATGGTTTAAGCGTAAGTTAAGTTTTTGTGGCGAAAAGTGAAGCTAACGGTGGCTAATTTGCTAGCCACAGTCACTGACGTTACTAACGTCACTGCGTCACTAACGTCACGAAAACACGCGTGACTACCTTTGCCAGAACATTCGTTTCACATCTGTTAACTTGGGGGATAGCTAGGCTAACTATAGCTTTACTGCAAGGCAGCTGCAGAAACGCCACAAGAAAAGAGGCCAGGGTGATAACTATTTACTCATTTTACTTTGTGATATGACACACAATTGTGATGTGTAATGTACAATATAAGCTGATATTATTAAGGAAGTACATCTACTTTCGGAAACAGTAGTCTACTATTTCACTGAAGTATTAGCATCATGACATTAGCCTGTGTTTCCCGGGCAACACATACTACAGTGGTCTATGATGTAGCGTTATCTGTTTTCAATCGTTAAAATAAACATTCCTCACATATACATTTTCGTTGTAGGATTTATTCTGACATTAGAAAACGATTTGTTGGTGAAATTACCATTACCTGTGGTTTCAAACCAGTGTAGCTCACTGCAACGCTGTAGCCTACTGTACCCGAGACACTAGTGTGAGTAGCTAACAACAACTCCTCAGCTGTTTAAGTCAAACGGCAACAGAACATGTTCGGCACTCCCCTTACTCAAAAGTCTTTCAGTAGGGAAACTATCTGACTACTAACCTGAACTTCATTGCCACAGCCTAAACTTTGTCAATCTGTTCATGAAAATAATTAATTTCAGCCTAAACCGTACAACGGAACGTTTAATCGAATTCAACCAACGCAATCGCTATCAAGACGAACACAGCAGTAGTCTAGTACTGTACTGTAGTAGTAGAATTTACCGGGGCAGCTTCTCAACACAGGGCTATATCGCATTTTGAGTTGTTACTGACAATGATCGCTACCAGTGAGCTTTTTATGAATGAGCTATTTTCCACTAAATAAATGTCAAGCTTATTTACGTTTTTGGGGGCATATTTTCAGTTAGCAGATGGTACTATTTGAATCGCGATTCTATCTTCTGCCGGTAAAGTCGTAGAATAATCTTAAAAGGGGGTTCTTTATTAATGAATGAATGCAATATGAGTAGTCTAAATGCCTGAAAATATCACGAGAAGGGACAACTTAAAAGGACGTTTAAGTCATAGAGATTAGGTCCATTTGTACACCGGTCTGCCAAATGTATTCGTTTTGATTCAGCCTGTCAGCTGCCTCTTGCAGGGGAAATGAGAAGACATCATATTTCATTCTACACTTCACTCATATTTTGAGTTGTAAATGAGCAGCAAAAAAAAGATGCTTTTAAATCTATGTAATCTTTATAAATAATAAGTAGGCCCGATTTATTTTTATATAAAATATACAGACCCCTGTGCAACCGACGCAAGCAAGCACACCCTACAATTTCCCCAGAAATTGTATCCTCTCTAGTTATATATATTCTTAGACGACATGTCTACGCCTCAGAACCCCAGTGTCCTGAAGGCTGAAGCTGCAAACTATGCTTGAACAGTCCTCTCTTAAGGGGCCAGGGAGTGTGTGTGTGGGGGTGGGGTGTGTGTGTGTGGGGGGGGTGTGTGTGTGTGTGGGGGGTGTGTGTGTGTGTGTGTGTGTGTGGGCGGGGGGTTTGATGAGGAGTAGCATCGACAGAAGACATAATTCAAGGCAACGTTTACATCCTCATTAACACACTGCAACGCTAATTAGGGGAGAAGTGATGCACATGCAGGCACACACACACACGCCTTTGCAGCCTGGTGACGTGCTACTGTGACCTTTGACCTGACCCCAAATAAAGATGAGGTCTACAGCCGGAGGTAGCTTTGGACTTGTGTGTGGTGTGAGGGGGGCTTGGGGAGAGGAGGGGGGGGTGACCGTTGGGATGTTATTACCTTTGACATGCCATCAAACCTGGCCAACAGAATAACAGGATTTTATACATCTTCACAACAAGCAAGTGCTACACAGCTGCTTACCTCTTTAGCTTTCTGCTTTAGTCGTGCCTGTTCTGGGTCTTCCTGTCTGGCTCGGCTCTGAGAGGAGAGGAGGAGGAGGAGGAGAGAGGAAAAGGGAGGAGAGGAGGAGGAGGAGAAAGGAGAGAGGAAAAGGGAGGAGAGGAGGTTATACTGATGAAACGCTGAGGGGTCTAACAGAGCTGCTAGTTCAGTTTCAGACTGCAGGCTGAGTGGGATATCTTGTACCTTGGCAGCCTTCAGGAGAATCTCTCTCTCCTGCTCGTCTTTCCGCTGTTTCTCCAGCCTCTCCAGCTGCTCAAAGAAGCGGAGCTGAGTTCTGACGTCTGACGACTGTTCATACCACTCCTCATCCTGCCCAGAGAGGGAGGAGAGGGGGGAGGGAGGGAGAGGGAGGGGAGAGGGGGGGAGAAAGGGAAAAGGAAAGTGAGAGAAAATATATAGTTTTATGATTTCATTTAGTACATCCTGGCTAAACATCAAAACAGGTTAAAAACTCCCAACAGGGTTAATACGGATGGTTCCTGCAACACCTGCTCCTGCCTTCCTCAGGTGAGATCTGACCAGAACTATACCTTCAATTCCTGGTCCTAACACCCTTGTGTGGTTAGGGTTAAACCATGCCTCTAGTAACCGTGTGGTTGTGTTAAACCATTCCTGTAGTAACCGTGGTTACCTTGCCACCGTCCGTGCGGTGCTGTGCCACTGTGGTCACCTTCTCCAGGATGGAGCGCAGGCGCGTCTGGGTGGCATGGGAGATGAAGTTCACTGCCTCCACCGGGACCTCCGTCACACCAAACCTCTTCGCTGCAAGGAGAGGGAGAGAGGGAGGGAGGGGGAGAGAGAGAGACAGAGAGGGAGAGAGGGAGGGGGAGAGAGAGAGAGAGACAGAGAGGAAGAGAGAGAGCAGGAGGGAAAGAGAGGAGAGAGGGAAGAGGAGAGACTGAGTTCACTGATCTGACCTGTGAGGAGAGCTCTCTGATCTACACGTGTTGGAGTTTACACTGTGGGGATCAACATACTGCTTCCACACTCCAGTCTCAACTCAGGCTAGGGGGGATACTTTGAAGGTGCATGGTTTGTTTAACCCTGGCCGGCACATTTATAACCCAATCGAATTTCCCCAAAAGGTGTTCCTGATAGATCACTCTCCAACAGAAACAGTTGTTACAGGACCCAGAGCAGGGACCAGCACGCAGGAAACGGAGTCTGTATTTCCTGAATATCTACATGTAATACTGGGTGGGTGAGATGGGCTGACTGATTACCCATGAGCCTTCATAACTTTTGTGATAACTTTTGTGATAATATGCCGCAAGGCATATTCTTTATGTTTTGAGTTGACTTTGTTAGGCAGCTAGCCACAGTTAGCTTGTAGCTGCCTTGAGACTTCTGGAGTCCCTGCTGGTCTCGTGAAATCAGATGGTGAAGCTAGCAGCTAGCCGCTAGCAGCTAGCCGCTAGCGGCGGCAGCATACCGGTCTCCAGGATGCGGCGATGCAGGAGGCCTGGGGGCAGGAAGGCCTCGTCTTTGCAGGAGCGGATCTTGGTCCCCACCAGCTCAGAGCTGGTTGCCAGGATACGGGCGTTCTCCTCGTTCAGGTTCACCCCGGCCATGGACGCCACGTCATTTATGTCATCGTCATCCCTGCGGGCGGACACACACACACACACACACACAAGCATGCGCACACGCACATGTTTATTGTTTGCACCTTCCGGCCACAGTAAATTCTGTGTTTGTGTAAACCTACATGGGGAATAAAACCAAGTTCTGATTCTGACACACACACACGCACACACACATCAGGGACTGAGTTTTGGAGCGACATTTTGTAAACACGCATCAAGAGTGGCAGTTTGTAAGGTTGGGTTTAGATTTGACGCGAGAGGGACAGAAGTGGACGGGTCTCAAGAAGAGCTGTTTACCAGGAGGGTAAAATACCTTGAGACTGACTGCACAGTTGTGAAGCAAGCTGTGAGAGGGAGATACTGCCCTCTTGTGGTTGATTTGTGCAACTACGCACACATTTAAAGATTTTAGATTTTAGTCATTTAGCAGACGCTCTTACAGTAAGTACAGGGACATTCCCCCCGAGGCAAGTAGGGTGAAGTGCCTTGCCCAAGGACACAACGTCAGTTGGCATGACCGGGAATCGAACTGGCAACCTTCGGATTACTAGCCCGACTCCCTCACCGCTCAGCCAACTGACTCCATTTAAAGACGTTATGTGAAAAAAATGAAGGGTTGGCAAGAGGAAGAATTTAGAAATTGGCACAAGAAGACATTTTCCAAAACGGCAGCATTCCTGCCCTGCCACTGTTTCTATCACAGTACCTGAAGGTCCCGCCCCCAGGGTCACTCAGCTTCTTCTGATTGGCTGTGGCCTGAGCAGAAAGGCCAATAGAACTTCTGCTAGCTATAATGGTCCCGCCTCTTGCCACAGCACCTGAAGGAGGAGGGAAGAAGCAACACTCATGAACACGGTGATCTGCACACATGATAGAGCACAGAGATGGAGATATGGACCATGATGGAAGGGGATGATGTTGAAGGGAATAATGGACCTTGTGGCCGTATGGTCGGGGAGATGACCATGGGCATCCGAGTCTGGACCCCCTGAACCCCTGGTCTCCTCATGCCCTGGAAGAAGAGGAGGAGAAGGAGAAGTAGGGGAGAAGAGGAGGTGGATAGAAGGGGAGGAGAAGGAGGAAGAGAGTCAGTCAAGTCTAAGATGTCATGATCTAGTTTAATATGCAGCTGTGTTGCTGTGAAATAGGAACTGTAAATATTGTTGTCAGAAAGAGAAACATATTATAAAATCCACAACAGACCATTTTATGTATGAGATCACATGGCAAAGGAATTTTACGAAGATTTGCCTTCGCCTTGCCTTTAACAAATACATTTCTCATGCAAATAACCAGGTTGTTTCCACATCTATACAAAACTATCCCATTACACATTTGAAGCACAAACACTCCTTTCCTTACACACTAAATATGAAGCACCAGACTAGCAGATAGAAGAGTGTGGGATGTCTGCGTGTTGGACACACCAGACCAGACTAGCAGATAGAAGAGTGTGGGATGTGTGTGTGTTATCAGTCCGTGTATCTGAGTGGTACCTGAGTGGCCGAAGCTCCGAGGGCCCCAGCTGTCCTGACGGGCGCCACCCCGGGGCAGGTGGGGAGCCGCGCCCGGATGGTGGAGGTGGCGAGGACCGGGGAGGCGGAGACCATCACTGTAGAGGCGGCAGCCTGTGTGGCTGAGATCAGAGACTGCTGGTTGTTCAGCAGAGACAGACGCAGGGCAGGGAGGCTTTTCTGTGGGGAAACAACAAGGTTTGCTTGCTGACAATGATTGTTAAATCGGCATAACCAAACTGAAACATTTAACAATTAGACGTTTGAAAACGTGATCTAACTATAAAGGATGGAATCTGTGTGTCGTCGATTACCGAGGACCGGGCACTGTATGAAGCTAAACTTCACCAGGTGTACTGCTCACGACATGCAGTGTACATTTACATTTAGCAGACGCTCTTATCCAGAGCGACTTACAGTAAGTACAGGGACATTCCCCCGAGGCAAGTAGGGTGAAGTGCCTTGCCCAAGGACACAACATCAGTTGGCATGATCGGGAATCGAACTGGCAACCTTCGGATTACTAGCCCGACTCCCTCACCGCTCAGCCACCTGACTCCCAGTGTAGAGTGTTAAGGTGTTTAGATGAGTGGTTGCTGACAAATAAATATATTTATATATAATTTTTGAAATGTTGAGCTGCACTTAGCAACAGAACCATAGATCTTGGCGAGGCTAGGCACTGCATTAGTGTTTTACATGAGGCTAAACTGAGTGTGCTAACAAAGTTAGCCTAGCCATGACACAGGGAGACAGCAGCAGGGATGAGGTAGGGTTAGGGGTGTTAGCCCACCTTACGTAAGGGATGAGGTAGGGTTAGGGCTGTTAGCCCACCTTACGTAAGGGATGAGGTAGGGTTAGGGGTGTTAACCCACCTTGAGGAAGGGGATGAGGTAGGGTTAGGGCTGTTAGCCCACCTTACGTAAGGGATGAGGTACGGTTAGGGGTGTTAACCCACCTTGAGGAAGGGGATGAGGTAGGGTTGAGGGGATGACTTCAGGTCAGCCTGCAGGCGGGTGGTGAACTCCTCCGGCTCGATCTTGGCGTCCTGGGAGGGCACACACAAACAGACACAAGCACTAGTAAGGACACTAAAACACACACTCGCACTTTCAAAACGTCATTGACTTTCTCAAAATAATCCAGGAAGTTGTACCAGCAGATCCTGCACCAAGCCCTTGACGTTCCTGGAGGTGTTGGGCGACGGGGAGTTCTGGGACGCCAGCTTAATCAGCGTGGCCAGGAAGTTCTTGCACTTCTTCACGTTTTCCATCATTTCCTGTGAGGAACAAACCTTTTACACACAAGAACAGACCTAGGACTACCTAGAGATAGTGATCTCATGATTTATCCAGTGTCAGTATCGTCTTCCAAACTCTTCACAACTACACTGCCAGATATCATTTAACATTTAAAGACCAAGTAATTGAACTGTTAGCCAGCACATGGTACGTATACAGTATAGTGGTAAGGGTTAGAGTAATTAAACTGTTATAAAGTATAGGGTTGTGTCTCAACAACTAGTCAATCCCTCTCAAGGTTAAACTATTTACATTTACAGTTTTGTCATTTAGCAGACGCTCCAGAGCGACTTACAGTAAGTACAGGGACATTCTCCCCGAGGCAAGTGGGGTGAAGTACCTTGCCCAAGGACACAACGTCATTTTGCATGGCCGGAAAGCAAACCAACAACCTTCTGATTAATAGCCGACTCCCTAACCGCTAAGCCATCTGACCCCTGACTATGTAGTGATAAGAAATACTACTGCTACGTTACTGCAGTGTGAGCCATGTTCAGCCATGAGGTTGTGTACAGGGTGAGTGTTCAGTCATGAGGTTGTGTACAGGGTGTGTGTTCAGCCATGAGGTTGTGTACAGGGTGAGTGTTCAGCCATGAGGTTGTGTACAGGGTGAGTGTTCAGCCATGAGGTTGTGTACAGGGTGAGTGTTCAGCCATGTGGTTGTGTACAGGGTGAGTGTTCAGCCATGAGGTTGTGTACAGGGTGAGTGTTCAGCCATGAGGTTGTGTACAGGGTGAGTGTTCAGCCATGTGGTTGTGTACAGGGTGAGTGTTCAGCCATGTGGTTGTGTACAGGGTGAGTGTTCAGCCATGAGGTTGTGTACAGGGTGAGTGTTCAGACATGAGGTTGTGTACAGGGTGAGTGTTCAGCCATGAGGTTGTGTACAGGGTGTGTCCATATCACTCCACCCACCTGGGGGGGAGGTGGAGCAGGTGCAGCAGAAGTGGGTGTCAGCGTGGGGCGGACGGCCGGCTTGGCCAGGGTCTGGCCCCCGGCAACGACCTGGCCCCCGGCAACGACCTGGCCCCCGGCGATGACCGTCTGGGCCTTCTGGGGAGCAGCCATCTTCACGCCAGCAGGAGCCATGGTTACAGGAGCCATGGTTACCGCCTTCAGGACCAACGGGAGAGAAGTTAACATTGCTCTCAACAACATTATACTGAGACAAGACTAACCCCGCACTCAACAGACAAAACAACAGCAAAAACACTACCCCTAAAAACAGAAATATGATTAAACCTTAACAAAACTGTTACAATACAACAAAACAGAGACAACAGCATGTATCCAAGCACAACACAGTAAGTAACTAAACTGCGAACAGTTGAAAGACAAAATTTACAAAAAAGTAAACAGGAAATGTGTATGTGTATTGTAAATGTGTACATGCTCTTATGGTTCTTCCCTTTGGCACTTACTTTGGTTGTTCACAATGTGTGCTTCATGTTTTGGCTACTCGCGATGTTTTTTGGCTATCTTGTTGTTATGATCAGTGACCTATGCACTTTGTAAAGCTCTCTCTTGGAAGTCGCTTTGGATAAAAGCGTCTGCTAAATGAATAAATGTAAATGTATTGTACATGTGTACTGTATTGTGTTTTTCTGGAGCAGTTTGCCTGCCTGCTTGGTGGATGTGAGGGTTTTCACCAGAGACTGAAGAGAACCAGCCATACAACAGTCCACAAACATCAATCACAAGCATGTCCGTACCTGACTGGGGGTGGCCACGCGGATGGTGGCCCCAGACGTCGGGGTGGCAGGCCTGGGGGAGATGTTGGTGACCCCCTGGGCCTGGGTCTTAGCCTGGGCCTGGGCGAGAACCTGCTGGGGAACCATCACCAGCTGGCCAGTCTCTGTCCGCACAAGAACCATGCCTGCGAGGAGGAGCAGAGGTGCAGTTAGTACCACACCTCACATTGCTACTTTGAAACAACAACAGGATGGTCACAAGTTGACCTGACTTGGCACGCTGTCAATGGCGGCCTGTTATTTACATTTAAATGTAGTCATTTAGCAGACGCTCTTATCCAGAGCGACTTACAGTAAGTACAGGGACATTCCCCCGAGGCAAGTAGGGTGAAGTGCCTTGCCCAAGGACACAACATAATTTTGCACGGCCGGGGAATCGAACCAGTAACCTTCTGATTACTAGCCTGATTCCTTAACCGCTCAGCCACTTGACTCCCTGTTATTAATGCTCAGGAGCAGGGAGGTAAGTGTGGGGCTACTAATCAGATCATCTTACTCTACCTAGCATCACAGACAGGTGATCCCGCTTCTCAGCGTGCCAGCCTTACCTGGAGGGATGGTGAAGCCAGGAGGCAGCTGGATGGTGGTCTGCTGGGGGGGTCTGGCAGCCAGCTGGGGGGCCACGGTCCTCGTGGGACTGGCCACAAGCCCGGGCCTCTGCTGCTGGATGGAGGTTGCCATGACGGTTGGCCCTGGGGGCCTCATGATGGCGACGGTGGGTTGGCCCACTCCATTGACCGCCGGCTTGACCCCAGCGGTCAGACTGACAGCCGGGTTCACCGTGCTCTGCACCTGGCTTATGGGGGAGTGGACAGCAGGCGGGGGTGTGCTGGCGAGGACCACGGGGCTGCCAGGCACAGGCTGGCTCTGCACCACCATGTTGGGGCTCATGATTGTGTTGCTAGGGTTCATGACCTGAGATGTGGTGGCCTGACCTGGGGATCCTGCGCTCTGCGTGATCAGAGGTGAAACTTTGGGGTCTATTCCGTTCTGTGAGACACTGGAGATTGGATTAGGATGCCGTTGTAACGTAACAGTGGGAGAAGCCACGGTAGTCTGAGGTACAGGAAAATTAGGCTGCGAGGCCATGGACACAATTATATTGGAGCTTCCAGCACTAACAGTACTTATTACAGTGTTGGCCAAAGAGACGGCAGGCCCGGTTTGGGCAGCGATGGTAGGCGAGTTCACCAACTTCACGGGTCCGGTGTTACCGTTCAAACTCTGTAATCCGGGTGAAGCAGTCCTAACCGCTGCAGTTGTGATGTTGGGGTTTGGGGCAGCCACTACCGTTGTGCCTGCAGGACCCAAAACAGTCCCTCTGTTGAAGCTGGTTGTCTGAGCAGGTAAAGTTGCAGATCCTGGTGCGGGAGATGCTGCATGTGTTTGTAAATTTGTACCAGCGTTAATTACACCCCCGGTAGAAATAGAAGAGGTAGAAGAGGTGAGAATCTTGTTGGATTGCGCCTCATCGGCGTTCGTTTCCTCGTTTAACCCTGCTTTAGAATGTCCTTGTTGTGGCGGCGGCTCCGGAGATCCCACTTGGTCACGCAGTTTCCCTGAGAAGTGATTGACAGCGCCCGAAGGCCCCTCTCTCTTTGCCTCGGAATATGGTGCAGATGAAGTTTTTTGACTTCCAAGTTGTGATTCCAATGAGCCAACTAGGTCGCTAACTGCTTTTTCATCTACCTCATTGAAGAGCATGTCCTCCAGTGGGTCGGAGGCTCCCGCCATCTTTGATGATAGACCGTTGTGCAAATCGTATTTTAGAATGTACGCATGCGTGCAGGCATTGTGGTGTTTTCCATCCTAGAAATATACACCCTAGAAATGTCTTCGAATGTAGAAGTCAATTTTTTGGCATCAAATCAACGTTTTAGCTGAGTTACAATGTTTTAAAGATATAAAATTGAACATGAATGTTAATAAGCTCGTAGAATTGTTATCTTCGGGTTAAAACGTGTGACCAGTGTGGAGATATTTGATCTATGCCATTGCTTTCTTTATTCCTAGGCACTGTGAAATCGCGCGATATTATGATGTCTCGTTAATCCCGCGTTAAGAACGACGATGGAAAATGAGGTAGCCATATTGTGGTCGCAACAAGAATAGCAAGTCAGAGAGGTTCAAAAATAGTGAAAGCAATAGGGGGTTCTTTGCTAATTAATTTACGGCTCCTAGGGAGAACGCCGCATTTTTGCTCTTTAAAGATCATAGTCTAAAAAGACAAAATGAGTGGAGGAACTCCCTATATCGGTAGCAAAATCAGCCTAATCTCGAAGGCCGAGATTCGCTACGAGGGGATCCTTTACACTATTGATACCGAAAATTCTACTGTCGCACTTGCGAAAGGTAAAGTACTGGCGCTGGATAGCAAGCTAGCCATTAGGATAGCAAGACGTCAATTAGCAATTACATTTAGCTCTAGCTTTTGTCAGACTTACTAGCAAGCTGTCTGTAAGGATCTGCCATAAATACAGTATTGTTGAGCTTGATCTTGACCATATTACTTGTTTGTTTGCCAGTTGCAAGGCACTGACTTGTTGGGTACTGTAATGTTAGCTAGTAGTAGAGCTAGTTATGATGGACTAGCTAGCGTCTCATACGTGGTCAGAGAGCGCACTCTATTCATAGATAGGAACCATTCGGGGAAACAAAATAATATGTGTTTTACAAATGTATACTCAGTCAAAAGTATATATACATGTTGGCCTGTACAATTTAATAATAAAAGGTTTGTGAACTCAATTTATAAGTTTGAATGGGGGAGTTCACATGCTTACCGTCCAGGTTGTCCAAGTCATCTGTTACCACGGCAGCTAGACTGTAAGCATGCCTAGCTAGCTAACTAGCAAAACATAGTCCATTGACAGTAAATTAAACCGGTTTGCTAACTTTAGATATCCAGTAAAAATTAAATGGAAAAAGGCACGTAATTCAAGCCACGCAAAACAAGAACTCGCTTTTTAAGTTGTCATTTACAGAATGCAGGGCACTAATTGTCTTGCGCCAGATGAATTGACTGGGGAAAGCTAGCTAGCATCTTTGTTCAAGAAGCCACGTATTGGCACGCAGTCTGTAGGTAGCAGCAGCAGTGTATTAATACTTAAACAAAATGCACCAACTCTACAGCCCAGTTTCCCAGACATGGATTAAGCCTAGTCCTTCAGAAATTTAGAAATTCAATTTCCCCATTGAAAAGGTTCAGTCCAGGACTAAGCCATGTCCAAAACTGGACCTGTATGTCAAACATATGCCAATGCTGAACAACAAACCAACACTACATCCAGAAATTGCCTCACACATTGCTGTGAACCTTCTGAACTCATGAGCTACAGCTGAGCTAATGCCTCCCTCCACAGTTCGCTCGTTTGGGACAGAGGACCGGCCCACGGACAGGCCCATCCCGCCCAGGGATGAGATCTTCGAGTACATCATCTTCCGAGGCAGCGACATCAAGGACCTCACTGTGTGTGAACCCCCCAAACCCACAAGCTCTCACCCCCAGGATCCTGCTATAGTCCAGGTGCCGCCTCGCCTACATCCTCACATCTGTCACCCACATGATGAGATCTACTCTGACCTCCCATGACACATTTCTATTTATATAATATATATGGTTATTAGAATGTAAAGATCTGGATGCATTTATGTAGACGTTAAGATGGAGATCAATCTATGATTTAGGTTATACTTCCAGGAAACGGTTCAACAAAGTGCTGCACCAATCCTTGCCGTTAACCCCTGACCCTCCTGTTCTCCACCCCAGTCTTCCTTGGGCTCTGCTCCACCACCTGCTGCTGCCCCCGCGCCGCCCTTCCAACCTGGGGGGTCCTATGGTCTGTTTAACCGGGCCCCGGTTCCCCAGTACGGCCAGTTCACCACCAGCCCCCTCGTCTCCCCGCAGTTTGGAGCCGTCGGTGTTGGTAAGATTCGCAGCGGGGATCTTTATGGTGAGGAGCGACTGGGAGATGCACACGGTCAGGGAGGTTTGGTGGCGTAGCACGGCAGGGGGTGTTTACAGGGTCATGTGTCAGGGAAGAGACAGGGCTCAGGGTACTGTAAAGTGTGAGAGAGAAGTGGTTGGCCATGGACCAGGGCAGTGTGCGACAGATCTCAACACTGTTCAGGCCATCTACAGGGTTCCTCTGCACAGCATGGCCACCACACGAGAAGGATCTCCACAGCTCCCACCCAGCCTGCCCAAGGATGAGTCTTGGTCAGAGTGCAGTAACCAGGGAGGGGACCCTGCAGGGTGTCTCTTCTTTTCCCCCCCAATGTTGATGAAGGAGCTTCCATTTTGAGAATGAACTAGGGACCTAGCATCTGAACACGCCTGTATTCCTATTGGCTTCTTATGCTTTTTAATTGTTTCCCTGATGGCTAAAGCTTAATACATGTTATTTAAAAGCGCCTTTCTCGGCACTCAAGGACACCGTACAGGGTACAAAACACATTTAAAAGCAGCAAAATAAAGAATACAATTCTTTTTAATTGACAATAAATGGAATAAGCAGTTTTAAACAGATGGGTTTTGAGTTCCAATTTGAAATGAATCAATATTTCTGAGTTGGGGTGGCACTGAATTCTAGAGACGGGGAGCAGAGCGGCTGAATGCTCTACTCCCCATGGTGGTGAGACGGGGAGCAGAGCGGCTGAATGCTCTACTCCCCATGGTGGTGAGACGAGGAGCAGAGCGGCTGAATGCTCTACTCCCCATGGTGGTGAGACGAGGAGCAGAGCGGCTGAATGCTCTACTCCCCATGGTGGTGAGACGAGGAGCAGAGCGGCTGAATGCTCTACTCCCCATGGTGGTGAGACAGGGAGCAGAGCGGCTGAATGCTCTACTCCCCATGGTGGTGAGACGAGGAGCAGAGCGGCTGAATGCTCTACTCCCCATGGTGGTGAGACGGGCAGAGGGGACAGACAGGTGTATGAAGGAAGAGGATCTGAGGGAGCGGGAGGTAGTGGGACCCTGGAGGAGATCAGACAGATACGGGGGGTGAGGTTGTAGATGGCCTTGAATGTAAACAGGAGGATTTTGAATTGTATACGGAACTGAACCGGGAGCCAAGACCTTGTTTACGAACGCCACATCTAGAATGTTAATGTGCCATTAGGGATATTAAGATTCAAACTTTGATATCGATTTATCTTTCTGCACCATTTATTCATTTTCCAAAGGACCACAGTTTGAATAAGTCCTTCAATAACCGCATGCTCCAGTAAACAAACTGCTTGAAAATCACATTATTATTCTCAGATGATGCATGAGTTTTACAGCTCAAGCATTGTAGAGTTTCAAATTTGATATTGACACATCATTGAAACCAGTTGTGATGGACGATCCAGTTGAGTGAATCTTTGCGATTTTAGTTTGGCCCCAAACTGTGCATTTCCTGTTGTGGAACTGAGCTGTGTGTCTCCCCCAGGTCGCTCCAGCCCTTCCCTGGATCCCCTGAGGAAGAGTCCCACCCTGGATCAGGCTGTCCAGGCAACGCCTTCCGTAGCTGCACCGGCGCCTGGCTTGACCCGTCGGAGCCCCGCCCCCGGCCGTACCGCCCCCCCAACTGCCGCCAGCACCGGCCCCAGGGCCCAGCACCTGGACGGGCCGGACCTGAGGAGGGGTGAGCACGCCAGGGGGGGTCGCAGCACCCAGGGCTGGCCCGCGCCCCGCAACGCCCCTGCCTCTCACAACATCTCTGCAGACAGGGCTTCCACAGCTGGGCTCATCCACTCCATCTTCAGCTCCTCAGGTGAGACCTCTGATACTTATGTGAATGTCTGTGTGTTTTAACCATTGTAGTCAGAGAGAATCACAAAAGTATTTGAACAGTTTCCTTCAGTGTTTGCAATTGTTCCTACGTGCAAAAGATGTGACAACTTAATGTGCTGGGTTATTGGGGACCCCCCCCCCCCCCCCCCCCCAAAAAAAAGAGGTGTTCCTGAGTACTAAAGGATTGTACCATTCCAGGCACTGATGGCCAGAAAGCACCCAGACCAGAGTCTGAGCAATCCCGGGGTGAAGGCAGAGATGCCACTAAAAGGCCCGCAGGTTAAGCCCCCCACCCCCGTCCCCCCCGCCCCCCTCACCCTCACCCCCGTCCCCCCCCATCCCATGCCCATGTAGACTGCATGCCGTGTGACTTCTGTCAAGCTCGCAACTCATCTTTTAAGCTGCACAGCTTCTCTCCTTTACGAGTATTTTCATTTAATTAGCGCATATTGACCTGCTGTAAGTGATGTTTAACAGCATTCTACCAGTATATTTCATAAATCTATTTGTGTGGTGTGTGGACACTACATGTTAATGCGTATATGATGTTCATGTAATTCTGTTACATGTAAGTTACTATTACTGGACAAGACTAACTGTTTGGTGTTAAACAGCATAGTTAAGTGTTTTATATGTAGGTATTTATGTGCTGTGTTCCATTGCCATTAGACATCTGCCTCATAATGACTTCAGTTTGTTTACTTTTGGCCATCGGTTGTTTATTGTGGTGTTGATAAAACTTGAGAACTAGTGTTGAGAACCATTTTCTGTAGGTCACTAACCCATCCTCTTCTCAGCTGGCGTTGCCCCCGCCAACCGGCGAGGCCGTGGAGGCGGGCACCGCGGAAGGGGTCGCTTCAACGTGCGCCGAGATGGGCCCATGAAGTTCGAGAAGGACTTTGACTTTGAGAGTGCCAACGCCCAGTTCAACAAGGAGGACATAGACAGAGAATTCCAGAGCAAGCTGAAACTGAAAGGTAACCAACGAACCAGCGCCTCTGCACAGTCACGGAGCTCAGACCGGTCATTTGCAGCAGTTTTTTACATTTTTTGAAGAGTTTTATTTTGGCATTGACGGCTGATTGCATTTTCATGCAGGTCCATATTCAACAGATTTTTCTTTTCTCTCCTCCTAGATGAGAAAACGGAGAAGCCGGAGAAGGCGTTGAACGGCGAGGACAAGGGCGACTCGGGGGTGGAGACCCAGAACAGCGAGGGGAATGCAGAGGAGGAAGGGGGAGGAGGTGGGGGGGGAGGAGTAGGAGGAGGAGGAGGAGGGGGGGGGGGAAGGAGGAGGAGGAGGGGGAACAGGGGGGGGAACAGGAGACGGTCTGGGAGGCAATGTTTACTACGACAAGTCCAAGTCCTTCTTTGACAACATCTCCTGCGACGATACCAGGTACCTCCCCATCTCCATCCACCTTTCCACACATGCATTGAATTTGGTTGAGGAATACATGTGATACATGTGTTGGCTTGTGAAGTGATCCTCACTCATGACTTCCTGTTGTGTTTTGTAGGAAAGCAGCTGAAAGGGCTGGAAACACTGGCTTCCCAAGGTTTGTTTTGCTGACTTCTCATATTTGATCTCTTGCAATACAACAGTAAACAATTCGACTGCTGGGTTTCTCAGTAGCGCTTTCCATCTTGAAATCTGTTCATAGATCTGCTCATTGTATAGAGGTTTTTTCACAGTATTTGTAGCCACAGGCTGAGTTTTAGCTCCACGCTAAGCTAACGCTAAGCTAATGCTAAGCTAACGCTAAGCTCTGTGTCCCAGGGAACGAAGGCAGACCTGGGCCGAGGAGAGACGGATGAACGCAGAAACGTTCGGCATCCCCCTGCGCCAGAACCGGGGCCGCGGCGGCTACCGGGGCCGTGGTGGGATGGGCTACCGCGGGGGCAGAGGACGCTCAGCTAGCAGGGGGTCGTTTGGGCCACCGCATGGAGGAGGCGGCTACAGGGGAGGATACCGGGGCAGCCAGGGAGGACGGGAGTTCGCTGACTTCTCAGAGTACAGGGTAAATCATTTTATTTTCCAGGTTCAGTCTTGAAGTTATGAAATCATCCTTGTCGCTATCCAAACATCAACCACAGGAATACTTTCTCTGGTTTTTCCTACAAGGAAGAGAATGCATGGTTAGTCACTTTAGGCACAACAAAAAAATACAGAAATATTAATGGTAATACATTTCTTTTCTTGGTAAGTATCCGATCAAAATGCAGTTTCTTGTCATTTAACACTGGATGTACTGAAAGGATTTCCCTTGTTTTGTGTATCCCGGTAAAGGAGCGTAGTAGTAGAAGTAAAACATGTTTTAAGTGTGCAGAGATCCTGGGGAAAAGAAAAATGATATCCGGTCTGTGGTGTGTCATCTTCCCTTTTCTCCAGAAGGACAACAAGGTGGCTGTGTAAGGCAGCTGGAGGAAGGATCCAAGGACAGGGGCAACAACTTGCGCTATAAAATTTGTTTTGGTTGCTCCCTTTTTGACTAAAAGAATGAAGATTGTGTACTAGCTGTATATTTGTCACCAGCACTGGGGTAGACTGCTTGAATGCAACTTCTTATCCGTATCCTTCAATAATGGAAACGATGCAATCCGTCACAAAATGTCAAGATCTCTCTACGACCTATTTCAAGGTGTCTGACATTGTGTATAAAGATCATATTTCATAGGGATGACAGTATTTTTCTTTTCAGTTTCTCCCCCCCACCCACCCGTTCCTAAACTTGTATTTGATAATATTCTGTTGGGTGATGGGGGCCTGCTGTCCCACTGTGATGATTAATGACATAGCTTTATTTTTGGGATATACTCTGTACGTTGGCACCAAAATAGTCTGTGGTCTCAATCACAGCTTTCTGCTGTGTATTTTTCTACTACACATCTAAACATACTTGTACCTAGCTAGCTACCCCACTTCTCAAATAGCGGTACTTTTTTTTTTTATACTCGTATCTTGTTTTGTTCATCCCTTATTGTCCGGTTGTCCTCACGCTCATGTGGTTTCTAACCAATAGGGATCCATCTGGTTGCCATGACATTCTTCATTGAAGTGTAGAGGGGGAGAATGTTAGATGTTGACATGTGGGCTTCTAGTTCTGTAATGTAGTTCTGTTCCAGTTGCATAACTAGGTATTGGGATTCAGATGGGTAAAGGGTCATAGGATTTGTGATGTCCTTCATATATTGTATAGGCTTATGCCCTGTACTTAAGGGCTACTGGTAATGTGAATAGTTTAAGATGCTGCTGTTTGCTACAGTCGACCTATGTGGACTGACTAAACACTTCATCTACATACTTCTTGGCTAATGGGCCAGTCGAGAAGGGTTGCACTATGTTAGCGGCCTGGTGGGAAAGCTATTTAATACGTTAGCATAATGTGTTTTTGGGGGGGGTACTTGCTTTTATGTTGTGGACACAAAATGTCATCATATTTCAGTATAGTTCAGCACCCATTCTGACATGAAATAGAAATGCGTTCCAACACACTGAATCCCTTTCATAGTACAGCATAAACTAACCAAGCCATTCACTTCATGATCAATGTATGATTTAGCAAATTCCAAAATAACCAAACACCATTTGATGCCACTAACTGGTCCATGGAACTGCAGAAAGGTTCATAGCTTGCTAAGTGATGTCAACGTAATTGGTCATCCAAAATGTTTTGAATTAAATAGCTTTTTGAGTTCAGCAATTAGCCCTTACTTAGCAATACACTGAGGTTTATGTTTTTAAGATATGAATGATCAGGCAGAATTGGCAAAAATTTGACAGGAACATTATGAACTTTCACTGAATATTGTCAGATGCCAATCTGCATGATTGAAGTACTTAAAATATTGATTTGGATCTTGCAGGAAATGTACACAGTTGCACTTTTACAATGTTGAAAGTTGTTTTATAAAGTGGTGTCCTCTGTAAATCTGTAAATCCTGAGATTGTATTCCAGTACAGTTGTTGATGACTACGTTAATCTTATCATGGTACAATACCCCCTGCTGACTGCGGACACGTTTTCAGTTTGGCCTTGGATTCCTGGAATATTGGTTCCTTAACATGGATTCTACAGATGTATGCGTTTGGCTTAGAAAAAATTACAGCCTTTGTGTGCAAATGACGGGATGACTAAAAGACAGCAAAGTACTTCAGTGTTCTCAGGAAATAGGCGTAATTACTCCTGTAGTGCCTTAATGCTACAGAATAACTAGGGTCACCATTGAGATGCTAGTAGTACCAAACGTTGGTCATAACATTTGCATATTTTGGAAATATGAAACTTGGGCAATATAGTGCTCACTGCAGTGTAAAATAAAATTTGGACATTGTTTGAAGTAGGTGGTCCTTATTTAAAAAAAGAAGTTTGTTTTAAAATTAAATGGACTACTAAAACAGGCACCAAGTTAAAGTGATGTGTTACACTTATTTCGAATGATCTAGCTATTCTTTTGCATTATGGCACAGAAATAAATGGGTGACCGTTTTCCCAGTCTGAAACTAATTTTTACATGAAGTAGATAACCTATCTTGGTAGTGTTCTGATAAAGTTTAGACGGACTCAGTTTAACAGGATTAGTACCCTGTCGCATTCTTTTTGTCTTACTCAATCGTTTTTGTCATGTCGCCACAACGCTTTCTCAATTTCTTTCTCAAAACCAATTTTAAAATGCGTGAGGGGTGTTACAAGAACATGAAGTGGGTGGGTATCATGTGCCTAGTGAAATAATTGCCCTTTACCCCTACGCCACAAAGTTTCGACTGTTGTCAGAAATGCACCGAACACTGCATGATGGTCCTGCTAGTCAGAATCCACCAAAATCATGACAGGCAAACTACAGAGATGGTGATGCAATAACGGACTCTATCGTCTTGCGGTAGTTGGAGCATCGAGCACACACACACACACACATTCTACATACAGAACAAGGTCATGTTTTTCGTTGTTTTCTGATGGTTAATGTTCCTAACAGTCTGGAGTCGTAGCTACGTGTTGTGTCTCTAAACCCACCCAGCATGACGTCACTCATACGTGCGCCTCGGCAGACTGGGGGTTTTATTCGCAGCATAAAAATAAAACGTTGTTCATTACTTTGTGTGTTTTTATCTTTGTTTCCTATTATCTTCTGTGCCGCCAGTCCAGTTGTCTTGAGCAGATCTTTTATGTATTATCTCATTTGACTCGTTCTGTAGTTGTGCAAACCGTGTCAATTTTCAATTAGGATCAGGAAATTGAATTGAAATCGGATAACATCATTTAACTGGTTGTTGGTTAAGTCACTTGAAAGTAATCCGTGGTTCCGTCATCTTGTGTATTTGTGTTGAGAGATTTCAATTTACTCCATGTTGTGTCATCAAAGAGGGAGGAGACCAGTTGATGTAATAGAGCAGGCGTGGTCTAGATGAATCTACTGTTTAAGGGGAACCATCCACTCACTTCCTACTCGCACCGAACTGTCCTTTTCATTCCGCTACAACAGAACAGGTCTTTCACACGCGCCTGGACACTTCAAGGGGACCACTTATCAATTCAACCATCACCATGGGACTAGCAAATGATCCAAACTACCAGAAACTTGAACAATGGTACAAATCAAAGGCAGGACATCTCAATATGAGGAGCATGTTTGACGCTGACGAGGCTAGATTCAGCAAATTCAGGTGAGCAAAAATAAGTGCAAAGTAGACATACACTGTTGGCTTTTAGCAATGTTTATCTGTGATACCAGAATTACGTACCTTTTTTTAGGGTTAATAGTACAGATATGTAGACTGATGCTCTTGCACAATGTTGAAATTGGTTGGTTTGCCTTATAATTTAAAATATGGGTACTTTTTATTTTTTATATTTTGTTTAAACGGGCATATGTAATTTTCCATTGACTAGATAATGCTAGAGGTTGCTCTATACAGGCAGTATGAGTGCAAGGTCATTGTTAGATATTGACTGGTTATCATTGTCATATCAGTCTGCAATGTAAACATTTCCAACACTCACTTTCCATTTCAGAATTAAATCACAATTCGATTGCTCATACATTGAAATACTCGCTGTCTTTCAGTAAAGGCAGAATCGTTGTCAAAGGCATTAGCCATAGCTGCTAGCCCACAAGCTTTGGGCCCAGTCCTAGGGTCCATATTAGCTAGCCAGTTTGCATGTTAACTTAAATTAGGGATCTGCCTTCACGTTTTCGCTGTTTGCTAATCATTTGTTAATAAAGGATTTTCGTGACGAAGCCTGTTGTGTAGGAACGCACCATGCATGCGAAAGCTTGTGCTGACACTGGCAGCCTTAGTTTGAAACACCACGAACAGTGTGGATAAAGTCGCGTCTTTCGCTTTTCACTCATCCTTCCGACATACGTGCTGCTCTGCACATCGTACGGGCGTGACAGCGCAACACCTTGCTGTCAGGAACCATGCTAGCACAAGAGGCACGTCCCCATTGTTGCATTAAATGTGTCCATGTAACAAAGATTTATATTACTTTTCTGTAGCTGCGACAACACTACTGATCTAAAGGTATGATAAAGCTAATGTAATCGAGGTGGCAACAGCTACGCCCATGAGCACTGACGGCTGGTGCTCGTGAAACATGGTGTACTTTCTCCATCCTGTAGTTTGGATGCAGCGGGCAGGCTAACTATGCACCATGATTGCGGATTACATGCAACACCTGCACGCAATTTGTGGAATCAACAAGAAACGGTTGAAAAATCACATTGATTACACAGTTGGTCATTCTTAATAATATAAACATTGTGGGAGTTTTACTATGAATGTCATATAACACAATTACCATCATTTGCACTACAGTTTTTATAGTACATTATTATGACAAATTCTGAGTTGTGATTCATGGTTCTTCCTTCTCTGATAGCACAACCCTTGAGACAGACGATGGAGAAATTCTGCTGGATTACTCCAAGAATCTCATCAATGAGGAAGTCATGCAGATGCTTCTGGCAATGGTATAAAGCATATTTTTCATTCCACACCAGTTCGGGTGTACTCTAGACCAGGATCTTTTGTTATCCACGCAACACTCACTAACTTGTATCATTCCATACCTGCCCTGAATGGGCTAAAGTTGATTAAAAAAGACTAACATCTAACGCTTCTGAACCGCCATTTGTAGGTGTGACTACTCAGCATGGGTTGTCTAAGACTTCAGCTGTCAGTCTTAATCAACCTTAAGCTCATCTCTTCATAGGTCTGAGTACCTTGTTAAGTCCTACCTGGATAACTGATTATTAGGCCTATTGTCTACCAGATGTTGATGGGTGGCATCTGTTTACTAAAAATATGTATTTAACTGCTGAGTAATCTAAAGCTAGTTTTATAATTGAACTACTTGGTACTATACATTAAATGTCTCTTGTTAGTATGTTAATATGATTGTTCACTTCAGAAATATAAACATGAAGTCAATCGATTTCACTTAACCTGTTAATGGTAGCTGTTTAAAGAAACAACTGTTCTAACAAAGAAACCTTGACATCTGTGTCTTCAAGGTTCAGTGCTGCAACTATATCTTTTTTGTCTCGCCGGTCTGGGAGTGTGGTAATTTAAACACGCAACAGGGCATTGTTCTTCCTTCTTGAGGAGGAAGAAGAGGCTAGCTAAAGACAGTTCTGTTTTGTCATAATCTGTTGACATTGTCTTGATGAAATTGTCAAAGATCAGCCAGAAATATATATATTTATATACATATATATAATATTTTTTGTCAACTTATTATTGATTTGTGTTTCCAGGCCAAGTCGAGGGGAGTGGAGGAAGCAAGAGAGAAAATGTTCTCAGGAGAAAAGATCAACTTCACTGAGGTAGCTGACCACAAATACAAATTATATTGATAGAAGTGTGTTTGTGTAACATGTTGTAGAACATCACAATTTGTCAGACAAGCTAATGTTTTGTAAGCTTTAATGGCAAACACTGCCAGGTTACTACTAATAATAAATAGTAATTAGTGTGTGAATTTAACTACACCAGCTCACTATGACAAAACACTTCTGTCTACTGCTTTATTGAGGTTGGTAGTATTGCAAGTCATTCCGGATGGTTGTCCTTCCTCTATTTACACTATTCATTAAGCAATGCCTGCCACTTTGTAACAAAAACCTACTTCCTCAATGACACGGCACATTTATTGACTAGGCTACAACTCATCATTCACACATTATAGTGGGGCTAAAGGTAATTTGTTCATTTTACAGCATGAATATTGTGTGCAAGCAGACATCCACAATACAATATTCAGCCCATTAGCTGACTGTGTGTGTTCGTGTGTGTGTAGGGCCGGGCTGTGCTCCATATTGCGCTGCGTAACCGCTCCAATGCTCCCATCCTCGTAGACGGGAGCGATGTCATGCCAGAGGTCAACAGGGTTCTGGACAAGATGAAGGCCTTCTGTCATGTGAGTTGGACTGCAGCACAGATCCCACAGTTGTATCTATACATCATAGAAACTTTCTGTCCCCTCATACATATTTCACAAGATGTGAGGGCTCAGGTGAGGGCTGAGGTGAGGGCTCAGGTGAGGGCTGAGGTGAGGGCTCAGGTGAAGGCTCAGGTGAGGGCTGAGGTGAGGGCTGAGGTGAGGGCTCAGGTGAGAGGGCTCAGGTGAGAGGGCTCAGGTGAGAGGGCTCAGGTGAGAGGGCTCAGGTGAGAGGGCTCAGGTGAGAGGGCTCAGGTGAGAGGGCTCAGGTGAGAGGGCTCAGGTG
The DNA here is from genome assembly GCF_038355195.1 of Osmerus mordax. Lineage (NCBI taxonomy): Eukaryota > Metazoa > Chordata > Actinopteri > Osmeriformes > Osmeridae > Osmerus > Osmerus mordax. The sequence goes on along the minus strand of NC_090053.1, from coordinate 1,673,453 downwards.
AGAGGGCTCAGGTGAGAGGGCTCAGGTGAGAGGGCTCAGGTGAGAGGGCTCAGGTGAGAGGGCTCAGGTGAGAGGGCTCAGGTGAGAGGGCTCAGGTGAGAGGGCTGAGGTGAGAGGGCTGAGGTGAGAGGGCTGAGGTGAGAGGGCTGATGTGAGAGGGCTCAGGTGAGAGGGCTGAGGTGAGAGGGCTGAGGTGAGAGGGCTGAGGTGAGAGGGCTGAGGTGAGAGGGCTCAGGTGAGGGCTCAGGTGAGGGCTCAGGACAGGAGGCCTGTTATCTCATTCAGACTTGTGAATTTATGGGGTTATTTATCTTAAACTATGGAAAAAATGCTATATCTGATTTCCTGATTCCAGTATTTTGTTGTTTAGAATACTCTTAATCCAAAGTGGCGCAAACAGATAATCAAGGACAAGAAGTATAGCCGGGGCAACTGCACGGGTGCACCATATAAATAACTCGCTTTCAACTTTCCTTTGAGGCTGAAAAGGGGAAGAGAGAACTACGGGTCCAAACTAAAACTTGTTTTTCGTATTGCAGAAAGTCCGCAGTGGAGAGTGGAAGGGTTTCAGCGGGAAGGGCATCACTGATGTCGTCAACATTGGGATCGGTGGCTCTGACCTGGTGAGTTTACATTTAGTCATTTAGCAGACGCTCTTATCCAGAACGACTTGCAGTAATTACAGGGACATTCCCCCGAGGCAAGTAGGGCGAAGTGTCTTGCCCAAGGACACAACGTAATTTTGGCACGGCTGGGAATCGAACCAGCGACCTTCTGATTACTAGCCCGATTCTTTAACCGCTCAGCCACCTGACTCCCTGCTGTTTCTAATGTGGCACTGGCAGAGAGATAATAGTAATTGTATGGGCTACTATTCTGTGTGCTGGATGACTCTCGTGCCTATATGAGTGAGGTGAGTCATGCGTAACCTATAGCTGTACTATTCCTTTTGAGCTTGCTAATGCTAACACTATGCTGTTGTATATAACAACAGCACGCTAATGCTATCAGCATGGTTGACGGCTGCATCAAAGCTATGTGAACGTGTGCTCCGCCCCAGGGACCCCTGATGGTGACGGAGGCCTTGAAGCCATACTCCGAAGGCGGGCCCAATGTTTGGTTCGTCTCCAACATCGACGGCACGCACATGGCCAAGACCCTGGCCAAGCTCAACGCAGAGACCACTCTCTTCATCATCGCCTCGAAGGTGTGTGAGATAGTCTTTATATAGACATGACACATGTACTTGTTGCCATGGATACATTGATCTAAACTGGGCTTAATCTCTGGCCAAAGAGATTTTACTCTAAATATAGAATGTTGCAGTTTAAGCTTGTCTATGAATTTCCAACCAGCGGTGGTGCAGCCTACCAGTGAATGTAGAATTAGTTTGAGTGTTTCGGGGTCAGGTGCCGTGGTCCTGCTGGTCTGGACTCATACTTTTGCCATTTTCTCAGACATTTACCACCCAGGAGACCATCACCAACGCTGAATCTGCCAGGGAGTGGCTCCTCAAGACAGCCAATGACGTGAGTAGACTGGTCTCCTGACATCCAATAGGTTGGACAACGTTTTGCTCACAGCCAATCCCATGATTCGATAGGTTCAGATCATTGGCTGAGTTTGTGTTTCTGCAGACAGTCTGAATGTCACACATAAATTATGTGGTATGATTTATTCACAGCAATCTGCCGTGGCCAAGCACTTTGTGGCGCTTTCCACAAATGCAGTAAGTAGCCATTTTAAATTGGTGATCTCCCTAATATTGAAGCCAGGTAATCAACACTAGAGTATTACTAATATTAACTTGTCCTTGCTTTCTTTCCAGCCCAAAGTGAAGGACTTTGGCATTGATACAAACAACATGTTTGAATTCTGGGATGTGAGTATTCACTGGGCTTTCTGAGGGAGATTCTGACTGACTAGGAATGACAGTAACTTCTTTAAACTGTCAAATGTTGTGAAGCTTCGTGCTGGAGTTTTTAAATGATGTGTTCTGACTTGTATGAAAACCATTCCACTGCATGCTGCGCGATACCTTGCTCATATATTAAAATATCTGCAATAGAAATACATTTGGAATATATTTATGAAGTGGCTTGCCTTGTTCCCTCTGTGGCATTTCCAGCATTTGAAAAGCAAGTTGGAATGCAGCTGTTTAGTGGAACAATGCTGCTTGTTTCCAAACTTCTCCATTCGAACCCTCTGAATCAATCATGCCACACAATGAAGGGTTTTGAAACCCAGCCACCAGTGTTGTAAATGAGACTTCCTGGTTTGAGACTTGCACTATATCCTTTTAACTGAAATGGGCCCCTTCGTTTTTTGTTGAACCTGACGATGATGCAACGATGTGACCTGTCCTGTGTGTCGTTATTGACTTTGTGATGTTATGTTTGCTTATTCTCAGTGGGTTGGAGGACGCTATTCACTGTGGTCAGCCATTGGTCTGTCCATTGCACTGCACATAGGTATGTCTGTGCCCTGCTGGTATGTTTGGTTGTGACCTTTGCTTGTGGTGCACTTTGGTAATTGACACAGGGTCAAGCTTGTAGTGAAAACTACAAGTGCTGTAAGATGTAAGGTAAATGCATGACACCTGTGAGGCGGATGGATAAGCACACTGTCTGTTTTAAGGAATGGAGAAACTACATTTACTCTTCTGGTGGTGCATGTAGACATGACTTTTGATACTGTTGTTTCAATGCGCTCAGTTATTCCTGACTCTGCTTCCTCGTCCTGCAGGCTTTGACAACTTTGAGCAGCTTCTCTCTGGAGCTCACTGGATGGTGAGCACCTTTATCTATGAAACCTCCAACAGCCATGGGACAGGGGGCACGACATCACTTCCTGTAACACCCACAAAGCAGACACAGAGAACTTCAATAGTGATCTAGATGGCAGGTTCTTCTAGAACACTTATGGAAGCTTGATAGTGCCATTTGCTGCCCCAAAGATGATCCTTTCAAAATGTCTTCACACATTGACCCTTGTTTCACTTTTCTTTTTTTCTTTTTTTACTTAACCTTTCAAAACTTGTTTTTTTGGGGGGGGTAAACTTTTTTTGCCCCATAGACTTACTCACCTGTAATAACGTAATGTATAGGCTATGTACTGGAGGGATTTGAACCTGGGACCTCATGTGCTACCACTGAGCTAAACTCATTCCCCCTCTCATCTGTGTTTGTTTGCCAGGACAATCACTTCCACAGCGCCCCCCTGGAGCAGAACGTCCCAGTGCTGCTGGCCATGCTGGGCGTCTGGTACATCAACTTCTTCCAGGCCGAGACCCACGCCATGCTGCCCTACGACCAGTACATGCACCGCTTTGCTGCCTACTTCCAACAGGTCAGTTAACCAATCACACACAGGCTGGTGCCAGAAGATACCATCTGCTGGGATTGTAGGGGGAGAGGGGCACGCATCTGTTTAGGCTGGAGGTTTTAAATACAGTTTTTAGTCAATCTTGTTTCTTCGTTATTGGTTCATTTGTAATGATTTAATCAGTAGTTTGTACACTTTAATCATGCCGTGACTATCACGTGTTGCCAGGGCGATATGGAGTCAAACGGGAAGTACATCACTAAAGACGGCGCCCGTGTTAACTACCATACTGGACCAATCGTGTGGGGCGAGCCAGGAACCAATGGGCAGCATGCCTTTTACCAGCTGATCCACCAAGGTATCATATCTTCATAACACACTTGGAAACAGAAGTGGTTAGTACAGTATGTGTGCTGTCATAATGTGTAGAAAGTCAGGTGAGTTGGGAGTCACCGGGAGTCAGGTGGCTGAGTGGTTAGGGAATCGGGCTAGTAATCTGAAGGTTGTTGGTTCGATTCCAGGCTGTGTCAAATGACGTTGTGTCCTTGGGCAAGGCACTTCACCCTACTTGCCTCGGGGAGAATATCCCTGTACTTACTGTAAGTCGCTATGGATAAGAGCGTCTGCTAAATGAATAAATGTAAATGTAGAAATACACATTATGACGCAATGTGAAGTTGTTGTCACAACTTCACATTGCAGATAAAATTGCCAATTCTCCGCAGAGATGACTACCAAACCACCCATGTTTTTTTGCAGTATTTCTACCTGGATATTAAATCTGCAGGACTATAAGATGATAGGGAAGCATTTTGTGTTATGATTTAACGGACAGTATTTTGATTCCCAAAAGGCACCCGTATGATTCCTGCTGACTTCCTCATTCCTGCCCAGTCGCAGCACCCCATCAGAAACAACCTGCATCACAAGGTAGGACAACAACGTCTGACTTTAAACTAGCCTGGTTTGCTCATTCTTACTTCATCAAAACAACTGTTTAACAGTTCCTGCTAAATCAACACAAACTTGATATCTGATTTGGGTTCTTCCTACAGATTAACTGCAGCTTAACTTTAGCTTTATTACATCTGTCAGACCAATCTTAAAGGATTATCTGTAATATGATTCACCTTGTGATGTGTGCGTTCCTGTTTCACCCCTCTAGATCCTAATGGCTAACTTCCTGGCTCAGACGGAGGCCCTGATGAAAGGGAAGACATCTGGTGAGGCCAAGAAGGAACTGGAGGCCACCGGCCTGGCAGGACCTGCCCTGGAGAAGCTGCTGCCTCATAAAGTAAGTGGATCCACTGTCTAGCCACTGTCTAAGTGATAAATAGCATTAGTTTAAAAAAAAAGTTTTACGTTTACAGTTTATCGAATACAGAATTGTCCTTAAAATGGAAATGCACTAATTCCCTTTGTCTTTTACAACAACAAAAGGTATTCCAAGGGAACAAGCCCAGTAACTCTATCGTCTTCAAGAAGCTGTCTCCCTTCATGCTGGGAGCCCTGGTTGGTAAGTATGCAGCACTGGCCATGGGGCCACAAGGCCCTAGCCTGCTCAGCAAGAGAGGGGGCTCAGGTAGAAGAGGGGGGGGGCTCAGGTAGAAGAGGGGGGGCTCAGGTAGAAGAGGGGGGGCTCAGGTAGAAGAGGGGGGGGCTCAGGTAGAAGAGGGGGGGGCTCAGGTAGAAGAGGGGGGGCTCAGGTAGAAGAGGGGGGGCTCAGGTAGAAGAGGGGGGGGCTCAGGTAGAAGAGGGGGGGCTCAGGTAGAAGAGGGGGGGCTCAGGTAGAAGAGAGGGGGCTCAGGTAGAAGAGAGGGGGCTCAGGTAGAAGAGGGGGGGGCTCAGGTAGAAGAGGGGGGGGCTCAGGTAGAAGAGGGGGGGCTCAGGTAGAAGAGGGGGGGCTCAGGTAGAAGAGAGGGGGCTCAGGTAGAAGAGGGGGGGCTCAGGTAGAAGAGGGGGGGGGCTCAGGTAGAAGAGGGGGGGGCTCAGGTAGAAGAGGGGGGGGCTCAGGTAGAAGAGGGGGGGGCTCAGGTAGAAGAGGGGGGGCTCAGGTAGAAGAGGGGGGGCTCAGGTAGAAGAGGGGGGGCTCAGGTAGAAGAGGGGGGGGCTCAGGTAGAAGAGGGGGGGGCTCAGGTAGAAGAGGGGGGGCTCAGGTAGAAGAGGGGGGGCTCAGGTAGAAGAGAGGGGGCTCAGGTAGAAGAGGGGGGGCTCAGGTAGAAGAGGGGGGGGGCTCAGGTAGAAGAGGGGGGGGCTCAGGTAGAAGAGGGGGGGGCTCAGGTAGAAGAGGGGGGGGCTCAGGTGGAAGAGGGGGGGGGCTCATGCCATGACTTGCTACAGGCTGAATATAATCACTTTAATCATACTGTATATGTTTCGTGTACAGTCTTACTACTACTTTCTACTGTGAGCAGACGGAACAAGCAGTACTTGATCAGCGTCTTCTGAAAATACACAGATGATCCAGACTTATAGTTTTGAAAGTGTGCACCTACAGGGGATCTTGGGATCTGTTATCTAACCCTTCCTCTGTGTGTCTCAGCCATGTACGAACACAAGATCTTTGTTCAGGGAGTAGTGTGGGACATCAACAGCTATGACCAATGGGGGTAAGTGATTCTCATTTACCCAGTTGGCAGAATGACAAACAGGGTTTGTGTCCTGACTGTAATTTGATATCCTGCAGTGTTGAGCTGGGGAAGCAACTGGCCAAGCAGATAGAGCCTGAGCTGCAGGACGACTCTGAGGTCCACTCCCACGACTCCTCCACCAACGGGCTCATCAACTTCCTCAAGAAGAACTCTGCCTGAACCTCCCACTTCCTCGTCCATGACCTTTGAACCCTATGAGAATACATTGGCTGAACTACACCATCATGTCCTCCCCACATAGTCCCATCACCCTACCAGAACCAGCACTTTATGTTTTGTGATCACCAATCTGTTTATTTGAGTGTTTCTTGTGCATGGTGAGATGGTATTATGTAGATGTGTAACCTGATAATGGATTATACAACTGATCATTTCAGGAAGAAGCTAAACTAACCTTCAATGTGCAGATACTATTATAGGTGTCTTTGCGCCCCAACCTTCACTTTAAACATAGTCGGCATTGACTTACCAATAAATGTCATAATTGTCACTTTATACCATGGGTTGTGTGTGTTCTTCAAGATAAGATTTGAAAGATATGATTTGACACGGTCACAAGTGAAAATAGAGACACAGGTTTTTTTTTTACCAAGACATGAAACCTGGAATTATTTTATCCAAATGGGCAAACTGTCAAAACAATCGTAAACCGAGAGGACATGACAGATACAAGCACTGTTGAATGGCATCATCATGGCACCCTTTGGTTGTACCCAAGTCATGGCCAGACTGGTCTCCAGGTCACGCGGTGAGCCTGCCAGCAGGGAGGCCTATGAGATGCAGAGACATGCAGTTGCCCCTGCTGATACGATGATAAAAACCATTGGGATTTTTTCCTGAAGGTTGCCAAAGGATACATAATAGGACCAGATAGTTTTACTGTAGTGGGCGCTTCGTACAGTGTCTGGGACAGAATGTAACAGGTTCCAGGCAAGACCAGACGCACCTGTTTTCACATGAACTCAACGTGTCTGTTGATTGGTGGCTTCCATGTGGGCGAGGTCGTATCTTGAAAGGGTCACCTGAAGAACTCTGCTTTTCAGTGTAGAGGATGCATGCAGTGTACACATAGCAGGGATCCGACCTAACGTGCAACAACAGACATTCAGAGAGAGTTCAGCATGCCAGACAGTGAACCCAGATAACGCGCTGATCTGAAGGAAACTGCAGACCGGTTGAGTCGCAGGGAAGAATGGACAAAGCTGACGACGACTCCTGGTGTGTGTCTGGTCTCTAAGCCTCGTTCTCAGCTGTGAACATTGGGACCATGGTGTGTAAGGTGAGAGGCCATCCTAGGGGAAGTTACTGGGGCCTTGGACTTGTTTGGGTCCTTGCAGGGCCTGTGTGCTTTTTGACCCTTCCGGGCTACTGTGGTCTCCTGCTGCTGGTCTGTGTCCTCTGGTGGAGTTGCGTTGTCCTCGGCAGGCAGGGGGAGATGCTGGCGATGTGTGGGAGATCAGTGCTGATTACAGGTGGGTGGACACAGGGTTGCAACACACACAGCAACACACAGACGCGCTGTGACTTTTCTAGTAGGTTTAGAAATAATGCATTTTGTCACTGGAGAGCATTTCATCATGGAGATGTTACTTTTCCCTTGCCACCACACTGAACAAACAGTCTACCAGTATTGCCTAATGTCAGTCCATCAGGTAGTAACAATAGTTGGATTGTCCACACCTGGCATGACTGTTAAAGTCTAACAAACGTCTACATGTCTTGGAAAATGTAAACACGTTTCAAGTCACCCATTTAGCATGGTACTTACGAATGCATTTACCCAATCAGAGATACACAAACACTGTTCAACATGTGCACTGTCATTTTGTCTCCTTAAAGCAGTAACAAGTTGCACAGTAAACAGTCACGTGTTCTAACCATTGTTTTCATATCAGGGAGTGACACAGGTTTTGGTCACGCTCTGGCTAAGAAGCTGTATGACGAGGGAGTGACTGTCTTTGCTGGAGTTCTGGATGAGCAGAGTCCCGGAGCTATGGAGCTACGGAGGCATGGTGGCGGGTCCCAGGGTGGGGGGGCTGAGGGGGGTGAGGGGGCTGGGGGGGGTGAGGGGGCCGGGGGGGCGCTGCATGTTCTTCAGCTGGACGTGACGGACCACGAGCAGATCCAACAAGCTCACCGATACATCTGTTCCCACGTTGGAGAAACTGGTGAAGTGCTGTCAGGTTACCTGAAAGAATTACAGAGCTCAGACATGATCGTATAATTCCAAATGTTATCTTCATGTTATGCCAGTTCCTGTGTAGGGTTGGTTTACTCTGGGGAGACTATTAAAGCTGATGATGTAACCCTGCTCTTGGTCTCTTACACACTGGGAGAGTCTCACGTATCTTCTGACTGACAGGGCTCTGGGGCGTGGTGAACAATGCAGGGATCCTGGGATATGTAGCAGACGGGGAGATCTTGCCTCTTAGAGTGTACAGACAGTGCCTGGCTGTCAACTTCCTGGGAGCAGTGGATGTGTGTCAGGTGTTCCTCCCCCTGCTGAGGAGGTCCAGAGGACGGGTGGTTAATGTCTGCAGCATGGCAGGTAAAACTAACTTAGTGGCTCACAAAAAAGACTGCTTGAACTTGTACTGTATGCAACTAGATCCAAGATGGCGCCGATGATGGCTGCCTCGGTCGTTAGGTGCGCTCTTTTTTGTCTTGTTTTGTCTGTTAATTCAGTGTTCTGCCAAGATCCACTTAGTACTGCTAGTTTATGTACCCTTAGTATAGTTAGTCCACATATTTAAATTTTAGGTATATGTTTATTGTATGCACCTTCCTGCCAAAGCAAATTCCTTGTCTGTGCAAACTTTCATGGCGAATAAATCCCTTTCTGATTCTGATGCACTATTTGTGTTACTTTGGATAAAAGCGTCTAAAATGTAATGTAACTTCACTACACTTGTGTTTATAAGTGGGGTTTTGCATTTACATGGCATAATACTGAGTGTCATGGGTGCGGACTGGGATTATGAACCAACTGGATTTGTTCTGGACTGGTACTTATTCCAGAACATTTTGGGCTTTTCATCTTTCTGAACACACCCTTATTTGCAATTGAGATGCCCATCCTCAGATAAGTGTTTGATGACCGCAGGTATCATTTAATTAGTTGATGTCTATTTTGTTTCTGTTGTCTCAGGAGACGTGCCGATCCCGTGGTTTGCTGCGTACGCTGCGTCCAAGGCAGCACTCATCCGCTTCAGTGGAGTGATGAGACTGGAACTTGCCAGATGGGGGATTCAAGTAGCCATAATCCAACCAGCAGGATTCAGAACATGTATGTTATTAGAAGACGCTTTTATTAAAATGATTGGGGGAATTTGAACCTCTCCAGCTAAATGCTCTAGCACTGAGCTGTCCCAGTTTTTGCTTGAATGAAGTGTTGACCTAGTGTATAGCATACATCTCGTGACAACAGAAAACTGTTTATATTCTATCATCCAATGAACAACACATTTGATTAACAGGTATATTTGGGAGCAGTGAAGAGTGGAATCGATGCCAAGAGGAGATCCTCACAAATCTCTCAAACGATGCCAGGGAGGATTACGGAGAAGATTACATCTCGTCTATACAGAACTGCTTTGCCAGCATGGTCAAGCGGTCAGAAGAGGACCTGGGTCCTGTGCTGGACGTCCTGTGCCATGCCCTGATGTCGCAGGCCCCCAGACCCCTCTACTCCCCTGGGCAGTGTGGCTGGCTCATTCCCTTCCTGCACCGCCACTGTCCCACCAAGCTCTACGATGCCATCATCACAAGTGTGTTTCAGTTCGATGGCTGTTACACTCCACATGGGTTACAAGAGAACGTGAGCTCAATGATTTTGTGACCTATGCTGAGATCCACTTCCTGTCAGACAAGTTAGGCAACAGTATGCGGGTAATTCTCTGTATCCAGCAAGGTAATGCTTTCAAGATTATAACCTCTCCTCCTTCCTCATAGCTGTGCATTAGACTTGGCCTATCTGGTCGATCTAAATTAGCTCAAGAAAAAAATTCATGCATTGTATGTACCTTTTTTGATTTGTCTACAGATATCTTCCTTCAGCATGACAACTAAATCTGAATGTGTAAATTCGGTTGTAAAATGTAAACATGTTTGCAGTGCCTAAATGTCTTCCTCCGTTGAGATATTTGATTTCTCCGATAGACAACCTCTTTGTCAACGTGGTCCATCTTGACTTACTCTGAAGGTACTGTCATTTCCATCCTAGGTCAGTTGTCCACTCATTCCAAAACAGTTCTCAGATTATTCAAATGTACCTGAAGTGCCTGGTAAATTCCTCTCATGTGGAAGCATAGACTAGCCAAACCTACAAACTGGGCAGTGTCTTTATTGGGAATCACACTTGTGTTCATGTTACAAGGTTGCTATACTGCTCAAATAAATACAATGCACGTTGCATATTCTGGCATCTTGAAGAAGTTTTATATAAAAAATGATGTATAACATCCATAAAAATATCAAATTTTCCTATTATATCTGTCACAACTACGAAAGCTGTGGTTGACTGTGAAAATCCGGTTGTAACCGAACAAAGTATTTTCAGTCCTGAGGTTTCAAAAAGGCCCTTTTTGTTTTAGTCTGCTCAACATTGTGGTTAGCATCCTCCTCGTCCTGCTTCTCCATTGCGGGCCTCTCCCGCTTTTTAACAAACTTTTTCTTCATGCTTGCAACCAAGCTTTCATATCTGTAAGGTGTGAGAAAATGAAGCAGATTGAAGTATCATTGTACTATGGTTTTGATCTCAACACTTTATAAACAGCTATGACTAGTACACAGACTGCTTTAGGGAGAGTTATAAAGGGGAGGTGAATGATACAGCAGAGCTGCTTGTGTAATAACATTATGCTTTGATTTATTCTAGTTAGTCATTTGAGAAGTGTTGGTACCTTCTTGCCATTTCCTCATCTGTGACATCAGTCTCCATTCGACTAATTTCCTCTTCCTCCTCCACCTCTTCCTCATTCAGAGTGTTCATCAACACCATTAGTTTCTGTCAGGAAAAAAACATTCTGTATTGAATACACTATTTTTGCATCATACCAGCTAGTTAAAAGAATGTGAATATCATTTAAAACAGTACCTCAACTTCTGGATTGAATCCTTTGAATGACATTCGTCCATACTTCAAATCTTCACAAGGAACAAAACTGTTCTCCTCAATGATGACGTTCCTATTCAGCAAAAGAACGACAGTCAACCAATACCTGTGTTATCGACTATCGAAAGCTGTGACCAGAGGTCGCTGTTCTAAAGTCTTCCCAGGATTATGGCTCGAACATTTGCTGAACAGTATAGCAAGCCATTACAACAGCAACCCCTTGTCACAGTTTTCGGTACAATACCGGCATTTAAAGTCCCACATTACCACGAGGATGGACATGTAAAAGGTGCATACTCTTTAGCTTTGAGTTCCGGGAGGTCGAGATACCAGTGCTCGTCACTGATGATCCTCCTCTCCTCCTCCTCCAGTTGCTTCTTGGTATCGGCATCCAGACCTCTTTGCATGAACTAACGCAGTTACAATTGATAAAACAAAGTTCAACATATCAAAAGCTAGTACGCAAATTCAACCTATTGCAATTAATTGTGTTTAAGAGTTAACTATACAGTATTGTTATAGCCAACTAGCTAGCTAGTTCAGACTGACATTGCAATGCCCATTATTTTGCTAACGTTAGCTTAGCTCATCCCGTTGGCCAACTTGTCATTGCTTACCTTCATGCGTAAGAGGTTTTTGGACAGTTTCGATGCGTCACTGGTCATTGCAATTTGGGCTTAGCTAACTATAGGTTAGCGAAGTCTTGAAGTTTTATTATTGTTGTAAAACTGCAAAAAAAACGAGCGACAAGTGTATAATGTACTCATGGATGTTTGTTGCCACGAGCTCACTTTCAATGCCGTCACGTGGTTCCGGAGAATTCTGTTCCCCTGTTCCCCTTCCTTGTGCGTGCGCGAAATTATCACGTTTTTTCTTGTTACTTGGTTGAGCTGAATGTGATTTATATAATCGCGTGTTATCTTATAGTGTACTCTACCTACTTTCTATGAGCATAAAGTACATTTCTCGATGTTGGTTTGTTAATTTACACTAAAATACAGGCTTTAAAGTATAGTATAGTAAGTTGTATTGCTCAATCGTTAGTCAGTCCCTGTTTTCAGAGTCTGTAAAGTGCTAATCCGTGTAGCCTACAGTAGTAGCGCTATTGTAATTTACAGTAGGCCTACTAAGATATCCCAATTTGGACTGAAAATGCCTAATTCTTCGTGAGCATTGACTTGTTCGGGCGGTTGTTTATATTTTCTGCTAAATGACTAAATGTAAATGTACTATAATCGTTATACAACAAGTTTCATCTATACATCAGTCTTTTACCGTCTTGATCAAATGCAGGCTCGACCAATCTATCTGACAAATCATCGTCTCTTGACTTACTAGTAGATCACATATTGTGGACGGTCTCAGAGTTAAATGCCACCTACCAGCCAATCAGAAACAAACTTTTGATAAAACTTCAGAGCCTTGCAAAATTGGGAGCATTACCAGACCCTTGCACCATCGGACAACATTTTCCTGTGGAGTCAGAAAAGTTAAAATCACAGGTCATGCCATAATGAGGGCTTTTTGACAAGAAACATATTAACTGCGTGCCTATTTGTGCCTCATACACAAACGTGTGCCTTGATGGCTTGCCTTCTGAGTATAATTTGACTGCATATGACACCTTCTCTCACTATAATTTTCCGGTTTAGGGAGAGTAGGTTAATTCTGCATAAATTATATAGTGCAGTTGTGTGACGTTTCGTATGGGCGGTCTCTGGGAGTCTTGGCTACCCATTAATGCAAGCTGCGAGACCAGTAGGCGAAAGTCTGTTCGCATCACACAACCTCATCTAATTCTAACGGAAATCCCCCATAACATTTTGCTTCGCAAATCTACAAGTGCCGACTAAGGGTTGGTGAGTGAACATAGGCTATATTTTGTTACATTTAAGACCTTTATTATGCACTTACTGTATTATATCAGTAGTTTTCGAAGTAAATAAATATGCTGCAGTGACTAAATACGCCACTACAACATCGACACAAACCAACGATATTTGTTGCTGTACGCCTTTTTTGTTTAATTTTCTGTTAATCGAAAAGTGTGATGGATCATTTCACCATTGGTTTGGCTCAACTGTGTAGCTCACTGACTGTTGCGAGGACTAGCTATACAAATAAGTTGATAGAAAACGAATATTTGTTATTGATATATCAACGCGCAGTCTTTTTTGGGGGCATGTGAACTAACTAGCCTGCACAAGCTTCTTGTAGGCCTTCGTTCTGTTTCACGTAGGCTAATCCGCTAGGATTTGTTGAATGTCAACATAGCATTTAAAAAATGCTTTCAGAACGGGAAATAGGCTACAGTATTTTACCAGGTGTCTGGTTAACCTTGTGCTGCAGAACAAAATCAGCAGGTAGCACAAATCTGCACTGTAGTTGTCATCATAACACGAATGTGGGCAATAGTCCAAGGAGAGGTCATTCTGTAATACACACTGCCAAACGCGGCAATGTTTTGTAGAAGAGGAACAATTTTGTGTAGCCTACAGTGCAGTTCATATAGAATGGTTGTTTTATGTAAAGACATGTGTTTTTGGTCACACCTTGCTGTCTACTCAAATAATGAAGGTCAGTCGAAGTGAACATTAGGCCACAGCTGTACTTCAACAGTCCTTACAGACATGGAATAGGTTTTGTATATTGACAAAGTTCATTTATCTTATCGAATTAAGGATAGAATGATGACTTCTTGCTCTTGGAAAGTCAATGACCTCGTTTAACACCAATCACGTGGGCTGTCATGTATTCTCCGAAATAAAACACATTTGAATAGCCTATATTATATTTTATGTAATGAAACACATTAGGCTGAATGCATTGAAAAGTTAACACAATCAGCCAGAACATAAACCAGGTTGATTACTGCATTGATTTCATTGTTGGGAACAGTAGCCTATTCAGGGATCTTGGTAAATAATTTGACCGTAGTTTCTGTTGCTTCCAACATACGTTAGGCTACTACATGGTTCAGCCGTTGTTTACAAACATTTAACAGCACATAATTTTTTTGCTCGGTGCTGATATTGACATAGGGCTTGAATAGCCCTGTTATGTTCCACTGTTGGCGAATATTCGAGCGCTATTGCGCCGCGACCTTTCCCCTAGTTTTCGGTGGCAGAGGCTGATCATGTGATCACGGGAACAACTGGGGGAAGGGAACGGGCTTGAGAAATGCGGTTGAATGGAAAGACCTGCGTTGTTATGCAGGTGCCAAAAACCTGTCGTAGAGACGACTTTTGGCCTATTTACTTTTAATCAAGAGTGTCCTTAAGAAATTGACTTAAAGGTACACGTCGTAAAGCTTTATCTTAGGACAATTGTGAATAATTGACGTATACAAGATTTTGTCTCGACAAGAATTTCGTCCTAGTTAAACGTGTGTTCTGATCATATTCATCATATATTCGACACAGCCAGGTGGACCCGTGTCAGAAAGGTGCTCTTGTAAGTCTGTTCCTCTTCGATCTGTTGACGCACATGCTATAGTAACTAACGGTCAGGGTCACTTGGAAGTTACCCACTCAAACCCTTTACTGCTAAGGTTATCTTGACCTAGAGCCAGTAATTTAGCAGGACGGTTGAAATTTGTGATGTAAATAGTCTCAGTTGCATTGAGTGAAGTAGCCGTATAATACCGGTAGCCTATTACTATTTTATGTTTCAACAGCGGAGTTAGCAGGGTGACCTTTACCATTACCTCCAAACCACTTCAGACTTGATTTTTGTCAAGTATTTTGTATTAGCCAATACATTTATTACACTGCCAAGCCTCGATTCACCAGTTTCTCTGACTCTAGTGACATTGGATTCAGTGAGAATTGTCACCAATGCTAAACTCAGACACTATCTGCTGAAGTGACAACTGGAGAAGAACAGTTTCAAGTTGTCATGGCTGCACCATGTGCAACCAGTCTGGATATGGATAGGTGTGTTTTAGTAGTCTAGTTGTCCTGGGTTCTTGGTCAAATTCAAAACAGTTTACCCTCTGTGTGCCTTTGGGAACTGTCCTGGTGTCCGTTTGCAGAAGAACTGCAGTTAATCGCTGTAGTTATAGGACGTATAGGTTCATGTCTGGCTATCAAAGAGGCCATTGTTAAGGTTCTGTGGTATGTTAGGACAAGAATTTAGAGTTGAAAAGACTGATCTTTGACCCAATACTTAAACCCATTAATTGTAATGATTATCGCATGCATTTACAGGCCAGTGACCTTATGACTGAGAATAAGGAACTGTGAAGTCTGTCCATTTTGATTGGTGGCAGACGACTCCAGTCTGAAGGATAATGAGATTAAACGCGTCTTAAGTAACTAGGTTTTCTCCAGGCAGGTGGAGGAGTAACAAGTTGTTTACTTTGATGACCCTGATCGTTTAGAGATATTCCACGGTATCACATGAAGAGCCCTGTACAATAACACGACCATAAAACAAAACCATAAAATCCTATCACTACACAATAGTTGAAGAGAAGGATGTAATAAACTATGATTCAACTGAATTGGCATGTTCACGCACTGCACACTTGGATGTTAGACACAGAAGTTCTTATTGACACACTTGGCATCGTGGGCGTTCTAGCCCATACCATTGTTTCTCAGACCAACCTTGTCAGAAAAAGTGTAATACTGTAAGGTCCTACACTACATGAACCACCATGTAACTTTCTAATACAATTGGGCATGTGGGTTGCCGTTCTTCAAGGAACGTCTATTCTTGAGACAATTTCCTGAGATCTGTTCGCTTACCTGTGGTTTCATACTCTTTGCTTGCTCTGCGAACCTTTTGAAGAATCTGGGCTTAGATGTTAAATTGATAAACCATTGAAATTTCTTGTAAATTGTCTGGAAGCAAGCAGATTAGTGTTGATTCTTTCATCTGAATGCATAGTGATCATAACGGATGTGAGATTATCAAGACTCCTGAGAAGTGAGAAAAAGAGCATCACATGGTGTTTGCCTCAATTCTTGTTTGCAGACAAGATTTGATCAGTAACAATCGCGATCAATGATCATGTTTACTTTAAAGGTAGGCTGTTCAATGTGTTACAGATAAAGCAGGGCATTTTTGATGCAAGGCACAGGCACCTCACAATCATAGTCTACTTAGTCCAGGCTTTTTTGTTTACGTTTCAAAGACACGGTTGCATCCCTCCCGCCTTCCTCCCACTAGTGACGCCGTACAGTAGCAGCCAACCATGGCAGAAGCTCACCAGGCGGTGGCCTTCCAGTTCACCGTCACCCCCGATGGGATCGATCTGCAGCTGTGTCACGAGGCCCTGAGGCAGATCTACCTCTCCGGACTCCACTCGTGGAAGAAGAGGTTCATCCGCTTCAAGGTGAGAAACGAGAAGGGCATGACCTGTGTGTAAACCATCAGAGAGGGACATTAGTTTGGTCGGGTGTTGAATGTGGGAGTGCTGATCTGTGGAACGGGGCAAAATATTTCCTTATTCTTTATGTTTGTCCTCAGGGTTTTCATAGCACACTGGCAACACACTCACCTCCACCTGTTCTTATGCAGCACCTCTGTTGATTTTTGATGACAATACAACATCACTCACCACATCCCTCTGGCTGTCTAGTTCAGTAGTTCCACCTTATCCTAAAATCTATCCAAGATTTCATACATTGAACCTGTGTTTCCTCCAAGTAGGACTCCAGCCCCTTTCATTATTAACACCGATATGTCCTTTCTTGTCAGAATGGGGTGATGACGGGTGTGTACCCAGGAAGTCCATCTGGGTTCTTGGTGGTGGTGGTGTCTTACATGTCCTCCACTAGATATGCCAGCACGGACCCCTCCCTGGGGCTGGTCACCAGACTGGGACACCACCTGTCCCTCAGGTAAGTCTTCACTCATGAGGGAAAACATGTCTGTGCGTCTCCATGGCTCCGGAAATGCAACTCCTTGAGTCCATCTCCGAACAAATATAATTACAAAGGTAAAAAAAAGAAATAGCTCCAGGTCATTTTCAATCCACTCATGATCAGATCAGATGATTTTTCTGAGGAAAGGAGAGGGATGTGTGCCAGTCAGGTTTCCTGTGTCTGACTTCAGAGCAGAGTCTGTGTCACATGCAGACAACACTACCCTATTACACTGTCATGTTTCAATGTTAAAAGCCTTCGCTATTCCCAGGTTTGAACAAACTCTTAACATTGGTTGAAATCTACATCAATGCTGTCAGTGTTTTACACCTGTTGTTTGGCTGTATAATTGAAAATCAAACATTGAACTAACTAAGACCGAAGAGGGCTGGATATGGTTAGTTGGAAGTCAGGACTCATACTTACCAGGGAATCTAGATGGCGCTACCCTAGATGCTGTGCTGAACCTTGGATTCCCATTAGAATTAGTTCCTTGAAGCCGTAAACCATTAAAGCAGGAAGGATCCATTTTGCTGATAAAGGAATGGCCTCAATCTGCCTGATACCCATAGGCTAAAGGTGACTCATTGTAAAGCTTGATTAATCATTCATAAACACCCATAAGGAACAGGTGTTGAAAAAGGAAGCTATAATCAATGATGCAACACTGCCGTCATTTCTCTGATGGTGTGCACTGTTAGCGAATCAGTCCCTACTATCAGTGAATGATTTATTAATTTAAGAGTTGGGATTTTAAGTTAATGAAAGGACTGAATGGTGGAATATGCTGATATTTGATTCTCTCTCTCTCTCTCTCTCTCTCTCTCTCTCTCTCTCTCTCTCTCTCTCTCTCTCTCTCTCTCTCTCTCTCTCTCTCTCTCTCTCTCTCTCTCTCTCTCTCCCCCCTGTCTGTATCTCTGTCTCTGTTTCCCTCCTTCTCCCTCCCCCCTGTCTGTCTCTCTCTCCCTCTCCCTCCCCCCTGTCTGTCTCTCTCTCTCTCTCTCTCTCTCTCTCTCTCTCTCTCTCTCTCTCTCTCCCTCCCCCCTGTCTCTCTCTCTCTCCCTCCCTCCCCCCTCCCCAGTCAGTACATGTCCACAGAGAGCCAGAGGATGGTGGGAGGTGTCCTGGTGGGCACAGGCCTGTGGGTGGGCATCATCTTTGTCATGAGGAACACCCTGAAGTGCCTGTTGTCCTGGCACGGCTGGATGCACGCCAGCCACGGCTCCATCAACTGGTCCACGCGCCTCTGGATGGTGAGCAGCTCAGGGCCAACATGTCACCACTTAGCGTTCATATCATAACCAGCTTTATTAACACTTTGGTAGAAATACTTGATCTTAAAAAAGCGAAACCTGTTTTGTCTGTGGGATTCTTAATATTGTCATCAATCCCATGTCTAATCCACCGACAAACCCAATGCCCTTACATTCAGAATGTGGGTTGTTTGGCGAAAGTCTCATTTTAGCCTCTATACCACCCTCTCTCTTTCTTGTTCACAGTTACTGGTGAAGGTGTTCTCTGGCAGGAAGCCAATGCTGTACAGTTTCCAGAACTCTCTTCCCCGGCTCCCAGTGCCCAGCATCCAGGACACCACCAGGAGGGTGAGAGTTCAGCCTTGTGATGTCACTGGCTTCTTCACTGGATGTCACACTCTGGTTTCTCCCTGTCCCCTCAGCTGCTTCAGAGGACTTCCTTTAAATAAATATTCAGTCAAGTCTGACGCATCTGCCTTCCCTATCTCAGACTTGCATGAAACAGATTGTTTCATGCTTTGGCCCAAACAAAGTCACCCTTGTGTTCAGCGTCATTAGATGTTGACCTATCTCCTCCAAGCCATAGTTGCACCCCCATGTTTGTTGTTGTCTGGCATCTGTCTAGGAATGCTTTCTGTTTTGTGACTACCTCCTGTTTCTAACTTGACGTAATAAGGAGAACGTGGACTGTGTATTTGCAGTACTTGGAGTCCGCACGTCCTCTCATGGATGATGGCCAGTTTGAGAGGATGAAGGGCCTGGCCGAGGACTTTGAGAAGAACCTGGGCCCCAGACTGCAGTGGTACCTCAAGCTCAAGTCCTGGTGGGCCTCCAACTATGTGAGTCAGAAGGGAGACCCACATTATTTATTATAAATCGGCGTGTCGATGAATGAATGAATGAATGATGAATGTCACTGCTTGTGGTACTTTGTATGTGTTGACCAGTAAGGTGAAGCGTTCTGCACTTTGTCTCTTTTTATCACTCCATCTCTTTCTCACCCTCTCTCCATTTTTCTCTTTCTCTCACTCTCCCACCTCTTTCCCAGGTAAGTGATTGGTGGGAAGAGTACATCTACCTCCGCGGCCGAGGGCCCATTATGGTCAACAGCAACTACTATGCAATGGTGAGGCCTCCATCTATCTATACATTCTGATATTTATGATGCTATTTCTTAGTTCCCAGCTTCTTTGTGGAGTGGTTGTAGAGCCATGTCTATCGAAGGATATGACACTATAATGTTGTTTACACTCACCACCATTGAACCCATTTCTGCTGTGTGTCTCAGACTAGCTGGTAGACTCTGACCAGATCTGACCTCAGACCAGCTGGTAGACTTTGACCAGATCTGACCTCAGACTAGCTGGTAGACTGACCAGATCTGACCTCAGACCAACTGGTAGACTCTGACCAGATCTGACCTCAGACTAGCTGGTAGACTGACCAGATCTGACCTCAGACCAACTGGTAGAATCTGACCAGATCTGACCTCAGACTAGCTGGTAGACTGACCAGATCTGACCTCAGACCAATTGGTAGACTCTGACCAGATCTGAACTTAGACCAGCTGGTAGACTCTGACCAAGTCTCTCTCCTGTTCTAACTTCCTTAATCTTCAGGTTATTATTTCAACAAGCAAAGGAAGTTTCCATGGTCGTGATTGCTTGTAGACAGACATTTCTACCAAATGTATGTATTTTTACGCTCAGCCTTTTCCCCTGCCCCTTTGTTCCATACAGGACTTCCTGTATGTGTTCCCCACTAACCTCCAGGCAGCCAGGGCGGGCAACGCCATCCATGCCATTATGCTGTACAGGAGGAAGCTTGACAGGGCTCAGATCCAGCCTGTGAGTTGTCCTGACTTCCCTATCTCTAGATACCTCTAGATAATATTTGACTATAACCTGAATGAATATGTAGCACAGATCAGTTATTTATTTTTGCTCTTATCATTTCCGCCATCTTTTCAAGTTTTTTGATGAATTATCAAAGTGATAAAATGAGTCCTTTCATATCTCCTCTCCCGACTATTGCAAAGCATGTTGGCTAATACCCACCTTTATGTAGTCGGCATGGGCATCAGTCACGGTGTGTGCCATGCTTTTTCTGTAACTCTGTGGATGTGCTCAATAAGCCAGACAGACACCCCAGCCTCATTTGCCCTTCAAGTCCTGCATGACACTTGAATTTACTTCCTCCCACACACACACACACACGTGTATTTGTCTATACCTACATAAACACACAAATACATATGTAACCCCACACACACACACACACACACACTCACATATATACACTTGATAAACATTGTGTGTTCTGTTCTTACTGTTTTGCCTTGTCGCTGCCGGTCGCTGTATTAGATTTACTTGCTGGCCAACAAGGTTCCCCTGTGTTCCGCCCAATGGGAGCGAATGTTTAATACCTCCCGTGTCCCCGGCGTAGAGACAGGTAAGAGGAGGGCACCGCAATATCTCTGACTTCTCCACCTCTGACCCTCTGACGTCTCCACCATCACCCCCAGCAAACAGCCGCAGCAAACCCTGATCCCTGGCTTCAGTGACACCCAGCACAGCCCCTAAGCATCGCCCATTGGCTCCTTGGTGACTCTGTGTTGCACGTCTGGTCACAAAAGGGACGAATGCACCGCTTATCCACTTGTAAAAACTGGAAAAGCACTCGAGTTGAAAACGGGTTCTTTTGAAAGCATAAGCCCATTGCTTTGCACCAGAAAGCGTAGTAGACCTTTTGAATTATGAACGATTTATAGTTATGTGAGTGTAGCCAACCCTAGGGCTGTGCTTGTCTCACTAAGGCGGTGGGCCACCGGTTTCTGAACTGTCCTCTTCTCGCCTGGCCTCCCTCCACGCCCCCCCCCCCCCCCTCTCCGGTGTGCTCATCAACCTGATCATCGTCTCCTCATCCTCATCTTCCTCCCTCTAGGTGCCTGTCCTGCTCTCCCCCGGTGGTGGGCTAGTCAGTCAAGTCAGTCAGAGCATCATCCAGCGTAGCGAGCTGGTGTGTCATCTCTCCCTTGTCTTGTGTCTGACTCTCCCCCCCCTCCCCCCTCCCTCCTCCTTTTTTTGCTTTTCAGCTCATGCTCCTACACACTATCCCCATGTGCTCCTCCCAATACGAGCGTATGTTCAACAGCAGTCGCATCCCTGGTGTAGACACAGGTAGAGTCTTAGTGGTGTTTGCCTCCTCCCTCCCTCCCCTTCCTCTGCTCTGCTGTTACTGCTCATGAGTGCACTGCTGCACTGCATCTCTGGACCACGGATGAATTCATCCGACTTGCGTACAGTAATGCTCCTTGCATGCTAGGACATGACAGGTTAGCGGGGACTTGGTAGGTAGTGGAAGAACGTAGAGATAGCTGGATTGTGAGTTTGGTGCAAGACTGGTGATAAGTTCACTTTATTGATTCATATAGCCTATTATTACTAAATCAAATATTAGAAATAAGAAAAAATAAAGATGCATCTTTTAAGTTGCGCTATTAAACACATCAAGAAATAAAAACGTGTATTAGACGGACATTCCCTTGAATGTGAACCCTTAAAGGGTTTGAATGAATGTCCTTTAAAGGTCTTTCTAGATGACATTTATGTTTGGTTAATGATTGGTACCCTTTGTGGAGGGTTTCCCTGGAAGGTTTGTTTATGAGAGAGGAAGTACCCTTTGTGGAGGGTTTCCCTGGAAGGTTTGTTTATGAGAGAGGAAGGGCACTTATTTACCCACATTTAACACTATGAACCTTTGAAACAACAGAAAGACCACTATAAATCAATAAAATAATGTATTTTTAACTTGTTTTGTAAACGTACCCATTAACACATTATTTATTTACTAAAAAGACTTAAGTGTACCTGTGGGATGTGCAGTAGGTTCTCGATGCATAAGCCTAAATAGTTTAGAGGTTTCTAGCGTCATCTGAGGTAAATTATAAAGAAGGGCTATCGTTGCTTAGTGTTTTACCATCCTTTTTATGGTAGGTTAGTTGTTAAAATGTAGATATGCTTAAAGGAAGTAGCTTCAAGAAAATCTGCCACTATCCAGCATGTATAGAATGAATGGACTGCTGTGGCATGAACTAACCTTCTGGGTGCGTTTCTGTGACAACTTTGAAAACCGAACACACTGTGGTGGTTTCTTAACATCTCTGGATGAAATTGAACACGTTCACAGGCTACTAGACCAATGCATTTGTCATATATTATGAATGTGTTCTTGTGGTCGATGACTGAAGCATGTGAGCATTGTTTGACAAACAAGCGTTTCCCTTCAATAGAATTGTGAGGTCATGTGGAATGTAAATATTCAGCTGAAAAGAAGGTTTTGATGCAGTAGCCTCCATCTTGACTTCCCCAAGGCACTTATCCAGAGCATGTTCAGTCCACCTTTCCCCAACGGAGATGGAGTAAATGAAGATGCATGTACAGTAAGCAGATGTGACCTGGGGGCGAGGCGCTTGTAAGGAGCACTGCTCCAGGGACCTCCATCCCTAACATAGACCCCATTCCTCCATCCCCTTAACTCGGCAAACACTTGTTTGAATGCATCTCACACTCATCCCAAATCATATATATGGAGGAATAAGTGACATGTATTGGGATTATCATGTGTGTGCTCCTCAAACAACTGTTTGCATTTCCAACTGTCTTACCCCATCAAATCCCCCCCCCCCCCCCCCTGCCTCCCCCCCCTCTGCCTACCCCATATCCACCTGCTGTAGACTGTCGTCCCCAATCAGCTAGTAGAACACTTCGTTTTTTCTTACTCAAATTGAACTTTTTTCAGTCTACGTTCATTTGAGTAAGAAAGCCATTTCTCCTTGTCTACATTGTGTCCCTCACTGTCCAGCTCTTTTAAATGATGCTCTGGTATTTTACTCCTTTGATATTGGTTTGAAGTTATGTGAAATTTGACTTCCTGCTTTTACGGCCCACTTTGATCTCAGTGGTATCGCACTTTAAGATAATCTTTTCGTCTTCAACAATGGCATTGTTTGTGTTCGAAGGTAGTTCCTGAGATTTTTTGTGTGTGTGTACCTATCCTTGCTTGTCTCCTCTCGCTCTCTTGCTCTCTTTCTCCCCTCTCTTGGTCTCTCTCTCCTCTTGGTCTCTCGCTATCTCTCTCCTCTTTGTCTCTCTCCTCTTGGTCTCTCTCCTCTTGGTCTCTCTCCCAGACACCATCCAACACATGAACGAGAGCAAGCACATTGCCGTGTTCCACAAGGGCCGCTTCTTCAAGGTGTGGATGTTCTACGACGGTCGCCTTCTGTTGCCCCGAGAGATTGAACAGCAGATGGAGAGGATCCTGGCTGACCAGTCTGAGCCTCAGTCTGGAGAGGAGCACCTGGCTGCCCTCACTGCTGGGGAGAGGTGTGTGTGTGTGTGCCTGACAGCATACAACGGGGACAGGAAAGGCCCGTGCTCGACACAGGTTACTGATCGGTTTAGGCCCTGTTTTGTTGACTTGTCGACGGACAGAAGTCGACACCGACTAAAGTATTTAGTGCTAGATCATTCTAATTGTTTAATCACCGAAATTAAACCGAGATTAAGGCAAGTCCTAGGTTTAAAATATGTCTTAATTTCTGTGTGGATTCATAGTCCTACACCTGAGCATATGACACGCATAGCTCATTAGGATCTATCTGTACATACTTGTTCCGCTATTCTTTGAACTTTTACCCCCTTGCCTTCCAGGACACCATGGGCCAATGCCCGTGACACATACTTCAGCCGTGGGAAGAACAAGCAGTCCCTTGATGCCATAGAGAAGGCCGCCTTCTTCGTAACCCTGGACGACACGGACCAGCGATACGACACGGAGAACCCGGTCACGTCGCTGACCAGCTACGCCAAATCCCTCCTCCACGGGAAATGCTATGACAGGTACAAAAAGTAGATCCTGACATATCTAAAGACAGCATCTTGAATACAATACTGCATTTATACGACCTCACTCTCCCAAGTGAATGGTGAAATAGGTGAAGGCAACGAGACGTTTACTGGTTGATCTTGTGTGTCGTCCTCCAGGTGGTTCGATAAGTCCTTCAACCTCATCATCTTCAAGAACGGCAGCATGGGCCTGAACGCTGAGCACGCCTGGGCCGACGCACCAATCATCGGCCACCTCTGGGAGGTGCGTCTTAGAGCGGGGCGTCTCGGAGCGAGACATCCTGTGATGGTTTCCTCATCCTAGTCTTGTCATGATTAGAGGCCTGGCGTGACCCTGCGCTGTGTGTTTTGCAGCACGTGCTCTCCATGGATCCTGTCAAGCTGGGCTACACTGAGGAGGGCCACTGCAAAGGAGAGCCGCACCCCAACCTGCCCGGGCCCCAGAGGCTGCTGTGGGACATCCCTACAGAGGTGAGGCGCTGCAGGCTCCCGCCACGGCTCAGCTGTGTGTGTGGAGTTGGTATGTAGGCAGACAAGCTGTGCTTACTGTTTGAAATCCCAATCTACATGCTGCAACCTGCTACTTTTAAATACAAGTCGGATGTTAAAGGTAATAATGCTAACTAATACTAATACTAACTTCAATACTGGGGTAATTTCAGTGGTTTTAATTTAGACTATCCTGTATCTGCTACTGGGTTGTTCCTTGGATTCTGCTACCCCCTGCTGGTAACTTTAATGATAATGACAATAAATATTAGGTGGCTGCGCACTTTAACCCTTGTGTTATCTTCGGGTCATGGTGACCCTTCAGTCATTGTGACCCTCCCACGTGTTGCGACAGGTTTACCTCATACAAAAATAAAGTGAAGCATTTTCTTTTAACCGTCGGTCTGTCTCACACCCCCCACAGCGCAAAGGTTAAAAGAAAATGTTTTATATTTGTTTTTGTATTGGGTAAAGTTGTCGCAGCACAACGATGGGTCGTTGTGAACCTTCAGGTCATTGTGACCCGAAGGCAGCACAAGGGGTAAATAAGCTTACAAATATCAGATACACCAACAGTGTGTGTGTGTGTGTGTGTGTGTGTGTGTCCTCAGTGCCAGGATGTTATCCAGAGCTCTCTGAAGGTGGCCATGGTCCTGGCTGATGACGTGGACTCTCATATCTACCCCTTCACCATCTTTGGCAAAGGCCTGATCAAGAAGTGCCGAACCAGCCCTGACGCCTTCATCCAGATCGCCCTGCAACTGGCTCACTACAGGGTACGACCCTGAGCCTCTGAATCCACTCTCACACACACACACGCATGGGCTGTCTAGATGCATTTATAGGTGATGTTACTCTGTGTGATCAGCTGAAGTGTGTGTTTGTGTGTGTTTCCAGGACAAGGGGAAGTTCTGTCTGACCTACGAAGCGTCCATGACGCGTCTGTTCAGAGAGGGGCGTACGGAGACTGTACGCTCCTGTACCATGGAGACCTGCGCCTTCGTACGCGCCATGATGGGGGATGAGAAGGTAGGTCTCCAACACTGAAGTGGGCTGTGATCATCTGGAGACCAACTGCCTGTCCACCATCTCTGTCACAGCCTCAGTAAACTGCCTGCTCCACCATCTCTCTCACAGCCTCAGTAAACTGCGTCTCTCTCTCTCCCTCTAAATCCTCGTGTCTCAGAGAGAGGAGCGGTTGCGTCTCCTGAAGGTGGCGGCAGAGAAGCACCAGAACATGTACCGTCTGGCCATGACGGGGCAGGGCATCGACCGCCACCTTTTCTGCCTCTACGTGGTGTCCAAGTACCTGGGCGTGGACTCGCCTTTCCTCAAGGAGGTACGGACTGCCTTTTTGTAATTCAAAACACTGAGTTTGGCTAGTTACGGTTGGTATTTACATAGTTGAGTACCCACTGTTAACAGTTAGGTAGGTCGTTTTAGTAGGTATTTATGTGGGAACTATAGGAACTGCTGTACTTGGTGCACTGACATACTCAGTGACCTGTGCTAATCTAGTAATCATAGTTGAAGTCTTTATCTTGACCACAAACTGGGATCGGCACACAAACATGCAACTTTATTTACTGACAAACCCACCAGGTTGTTCTTGGTATGTTTTGGTGTCTTATTGTGTGTGTGTGTGTGTGTGTGTGTGTGTGAAGGTACTGTCTGAGCCCTGGAGACTGTCTACAAGTCAGACGCCCCTCCAGCAGGTAGCTCTGTTTGACCTGGCCAGACACCCGGAATACGTGACTGCAGGAGGGGGCTTTGGCCCGGTGAGTTCCCCCTCCAACTCACTCCTTCACCTCCAACACACTCCTTCACCTCCATCACACACCATCACCTCCATCACACACCTTCACCTCCATCACACACCTTCACCTCCATCACACACCATCACCTCCATCACACACCATCACCTCCAACACACACCATCACCTCCATCACACACCATCACCTCCATCACACACCATCACCTCCAACACACACCATCACCTCCATCACACACCATCACCTCCATCACACACCATCACCTCCATCACACACCATCACACACCATCACCTCCATCACACACCATCACCTCCATCACACACCATCACCTCCAACACACACCATCACCTCCATCACACACCATCACCTCCATCACACACCATCACACACCATCACACACCTTCACCTCCATCACACACCTTCACCTCCATCACACACCATCACACACCATCACCTCCATCACCTCCATCACACACCTTCACCTCCATCACACACCATCACACACCTTCACCTCCATCACACACCATCACCTCCATCATACACCTTCACCTCCATCACCTCCATCACACACCATCACCTCCATCACACATCTCAGCATTACTCCACTCTGGAAGGTGTGATCTGACAAATGTTGTGGTGTGTGTGTCCTCCAGGTGGCAGATGATGGTTATGGGGTGTCCTACATCATCCTTGGAGAAGAACTCATCAACTTCCACATCTCTAGCAAACACTCAAGCCCAGAAACTGTAAGCAGACTCTTTCTTTAGTTTTTTTTTTTATGTACAAATCTCTTGCTTTCTCTCTGTCATCCACACAATGTTGCGTTTTTTAATTCTCTTTCCCTCTCTTCCTCTCTCTCTCTCTCTCTCTAGGACTCTCTCCGTTTTGGAGGGACCATCAAACAGGCCATGATGGACATCCTGGATCTCTTTCAGCTTGACAAGAAAGCCATCAAGTGACCTTCCTTTGCCCCTCCCCCCTCCCACTCTCGTTTGCCATCAGAAGGAGACAAATAAACGAAACCTCTCAGCGCAAAGGCATGACGACCCCTCCCGGATCGTGTACAGGCGTCAAGTTTTTAGTTTGTTAGTGGATTAAATTGTTAAATGAAAACGCAGTTTAGGCGGAAGAAACTGACACATTGTAAAAAGAAAATGGCCGTTTATGTCACATTGTTTTGTTGATGTTTTATTCTCGTGAAGTGTGTGCGTTTTGTTTTGGCGGGTGGTACGAAGTAGCATTAGTGCACAGATCAAATGTTTATCTGCAGGCCTGAACACACTCACCTGTGCCTTGCGTACCTACTAGTATGAGGAGGGGCGGAGGGATGAAGTTTTGTGGGAAGGACGTCTCCATTTTAATTCACTCACTCAGTCAGATGAACTGAAGCCCCAACCCAAGAGGGGGAAAGAAAGAAATGTGACCACTTTAACATGGCTGTGCTTGTCGTTGGGATTTCAGTTCCTTGTGCTGAGTGTTTGAGTTGGGATGGACTCTAAGATCCCACCACGTAAGCTGGTTTTAGAACTGAGGCTCTCCGTAGGCCCGGTCTAAGGACTGCTATTCCTTCTTTCAGCTGCTATGCTTTAGTGATGAGAAGGCAACAATGTTTTTTTGTGTTTCTGTTGTCGTTTCCATACTCAGGATTTTGTTAGTTTTTTTTTTTTTTTTTTTGCCAAGTTTTAGAGTTCCAACAGGCGCTTCAGCAATGTACTGTACCTGGACTGCACTTACGGTAGGGGGTGCACTATATGACACCACACTGCGTGGCACCAGTTCTGCTAACATGACTAGATGGCCTTGCTCTGGCCGAACAATGTCGAGAGGAGATTGTTTCCAGGGAGTGTGACTTGCAGAAGAGGCTGAGTTTCACTGGTATTCAGGACTGCCAAAGGCGACTCCTCTCCAAGGATCAATATATGATCTATTGATCCTAGCTCCTCTCCTGGAAGCTTGTTCCTGTGTTGTTGGGTTGAGGGACGGTCACTGCACTTTTAGTTAGGCTGAGTTTCCCCCCATGACTGCTCCTTCTTCAGCTCAAACCTAACCAGTTGCCTTGGTAACCTTTCGCATGTTTTCAGATCACAAAGGATCTGTTTGGCGTCTCAATATATCTGCCTGTAAAGGGACTTTTCTCCCACCTGTGACCAGTCACGATGGCAACTATCATTACTGTCGATGACCAACTGACTGCATTGTAGAGTTATTGCATATTTTGATATGAGACGCATTATTTTGTACAAAATTCTCCGGTCTTCTCAGCATAGACTTGCGGGGTTAGAAAATGTGTAACCTTTTTAGATACAGTCACCGAACATAACTGAAATAGTCAACCCGGAACCAGGATACGGATAGGGTTAGGGCAAGACGATACACAACTTGGTAGAATTGTCGTTTGTGTGGATGTGTCAGTACAGAATTGTATTTATTTTTTCATATTTTATCCATTCTGGAGGACAAACCGATTTGGTTCCTTGTAAGGAACCATATCCTAAAAAACTTTGCTGACATGAGAAGTGACATGGACAAAATGTGTGATTTTAAAGATTCCTTTTTTTGACTTGAACATGTTGATTGCAGACTTCATCAATGACTGTCTGTTTTAGTTTGTTTGACTTTTAACCAGTATCCCTCTTGTTTACGCTGCTGCATGGTTTGGAAAGTGAAGCTGTACATGTTTGCCCATAAATTAACATTTAAAAGACTAGCAGCTGAAATACCAAAACAAGTTTTAACACAATAAAGTGAATGTCAACACTGAACAACCTTCCTGACAAAGTATTTTTTGTGTGAGTGCATGTATTAAGTATTTGTATTCCGAATGCTGGAAACAATTTTTTGAAATGCAGGGCCTTCATGGGCAGCAGCAGGTTAGTTTGCTGTGTGTGTTTGATAGAGGGTCAGTCACAGTCACAAATCGTTTAGAAAAAACGGTATGGTTTGCTTGTCTATGAAGCTACTTTTGTGTGCAAATACATTATAATGAATTACTCTGATGTTCCTCTAGGGGGGGCTGAAGGCTGTAAAATCTGAGGAGAGACTGACTGAAAACCATCAAGGAAGCAGCTGGGTGCCATGTCTGAGTCACAAGGGCTAATACCATGACCTGTGTATTCAGAAGCAAAGCACAGCTGTGTGTGTAATTAACCTAAAGATTCACAGAATCAAAGGTGTGCGAGAGTTCAGACCAACACTAAAATCAGACCACATAGTCAATGAAAGATTTTCTAAACCAATCTGGAATGAAGGGCACACAATGCAACATCCAGATGAGCACCAATGCAGCCTTCCTGGAGTCCTCATTCCTGATTGGTTTCTGCTAAAGGAGCACACACTTCGCCTGTCCAATCACGCTCGATACGAGGTCGCCTCGGTGACAGGCGACAGATTCTTTTCCCTCCATTCACTTCATACCTTAGCAAACTGGAAACTTCTTCAGGAGACAAGAAGATGATGAAATGGATCCTTCCTGTCTTGGCGATGAAGCCCTCCCAGTAGTAGCAGTGCCCGGTCCTGCAGCCCTTCCACACCAGCCGGCAGGTGGCTGGGTTTATGTGGGCCAGGCTGAGGGTGTATTAATAACCCCTGGCATAGCGATTTCAGCCTGGAGCCTGAATTAAACGGAAGACATTTAAAGCTATCGCGAGGTGACAGATTTCCCAGGAGGGCAGGGACAGGAAGTGATTACATGTGACAGGTTCCTTCCCTCTCCTCTTAATCACAGGTGTACACACACACACACACACACACACTTCACACACGCACACTACAATCACGCGCAAACACACACGTCCAGAGCTGTACACCCAGCCCCATGTCCCCCAGCTGGGGCTTCCGCTGGTGGACTAACGTTTCAAGGCTGCATTCCTGAAGTCTGCTCTCTCGCCCCTCATCAACTCTGGGAACCTGGACTTTGGAAACTAAGAAGAACAGGAACAAGAACTAAAACAGTCTCCTGTAAATCTTTAAAAGCTGATTTATATAAATGTAGCTCTACAGAGAAGCATTGTGGATACTCTCAGTACATGAAAGTGAATTTGAATAATGTCTGTACTTTTACAGGAAGAGGAAGACAACACACACACACGCACACATGCACAGATACACCATCAGGCATCCTTGGCCATCAACAAAGCACACCACAGACTCCAACTGGACTCTGGACAACTTGTATTTCTAATTGGCAAGCTGGAAAACCCATTCACTCAGTGCAGACACTGAAATCTAAAACCTTGACTTGCACTTTCTAAAAGTAGACTGTGGGAGATGCGCATGGCCTCTGCCTGTCACCAGTTTAATTCATCTACCACTCCGGTACACAACATCCTCAGAAAAATTAAGAGGGTCATCCAGTGTTGTCTGTGTGCTGGGCAGCTCCATACAGCCATTCTCCCCGAGAGAAGAGGCTGTCCTCGTTTTTACGGGGACCACCTCTTACAAAAATTTAGGAAATAATGAACATTGTGGTCATGAGTTGGTTATGTAGATTGGATATCAAAGTTGTTCATTCATGTCATTCTCAGTTCGGGCTTGGCAGGACAATCTGTTTTTCTGCACCGGCGAGTTACATAAGGTTCTGTTACACTTGAGTACATCGATTCAGGGAAAAGAAGACAGGAGAAAAGAGGAGAAGGGAAGAGAGAGAGATAGAGAGAGATAGAGAGACAGATAGAGAGAAGGGGGGGAGTGAGAGAGAAGGAGGGGGGTAACTGGACCACTGAGTGTGTCTTGTTTTCAAGATGACCTTTTTTCTACACTGAACCTCCTGGTTTTGATAGGACTCTGTAGAGACATGATATGGAGACAGAAAATCTCACAGAAAAGTGATTAGTCTGTGGAAGATTCCGGTTATTGTAAAGCTGTTGAATGATAGACTGTAGGTAAGAGGGGTCTATGGTCGGACCGCAGAAAAGTGTCCGTCTGTGGATGAGGGGGGCTGTAAGCAGAGAGGTTGAGAGGGGGGATTCGGTGGAGGTTTCCAGTGCCTGCTGCACCTGTCTGGCCGGTCACTGAGTGAGCTGGCCAGGGGGGTGGGGGGTCAGGTGGTGTGGAGAGCTTGGGCTGCGAGGTAAGGGAAGAAGAGGAGGGGGGGGATGCAGGAGGTATCTGTAAATGTGATTCCCCTGAGAATCTCAGCTACTGGGTGCGCACCGTTACTATAAATAGCCTTTATTAGGTTTAAGTGGAATTAGTGGAGATGTTGGTTGTCAGCATGGCCACCGGTATACTGTGACAGCATACCCTGCACACGGGTACCCCGTAGCACACACACACACGGACAGAACACCACACACACACACACACGGACAGAACACCACGCACACACACACACACGGACAGAACACCACACACACACACACACACACAGAGTGGGTATTTGGACAAAAACAAAAGCAGAACTGAGCAGATTCCCAAACACATGAAGGTGCGACACATGAAAACAGCAGTAACTCCAAATGCAGTAAGAAAATGTAAACTTTATTGCAGTTTGTTGATTCTATATCAGAAAGGAAGAAAAGAAAAAACATGAAATGGCCCAGTCATCGAAATATGTACATTGCTGGTGCTGCAAGAATTAAGCACTGTTCATCCAGACACTAAGACAGAGACACAAAGGCACATGAGGTCATGCTCTGCACAGCATGTGGGATAGGAATAACATTAACCAAAGCTGTTCTAATAAATTATCCTACAGTACCACAACCATCATTTACAGGAAGGCCAAAAAAACAAAAGGAAAAGCTTTTTAGTTCTGTTGGGTGATCACAGTCTCTCCTTCATTCGTTCCAAGAGAGATTAAGACACTGACACACACCTGTGTGTAAGTAAGACATTTGGTGATTCAGTTCAGCTGCAGCTGTCCTGAGTGTCCTGTCCATACAGTAAACATTATAACAATTTTACTAATACTAATTTGGTGTAAAATGTAAGTATTGATTAAGCTATATAGTTCAGGTCCCAGGAAGGGGCTGCTTGTCAGTATTGTGCTAAATCTTTCAGTGATGGCTTTTATGAGGCACTTGACTATGTCGAGGCAGTAGAGGCAGGAGTTTATCGAGGCGATAGAGTTACAGCATTAAAGCAATCAGAGAGTATAACTGACTCTCTTAGCAACTTAAAGAGGCAGGCTCCAATAGGGCGGACTGTACAACTTTCTTTTCTCTGCGGATAAATTGATTTACGAGTTGTCGGCCAATCAGCTTGGATTCAGTGCTAACTTTGGAGAGATTTCAGCAAAATATTTCAGAAGATGCAATTCAACTGGAGGAGTTACTTGGAGTTCAGTTCGGTCCTAAGCTCTTTCAGACCCAGGACTTAATGTCTTAATACAGATACATGTGATTCTAGAACTTTGGAGGTTGTCAAAGACATCTTATAGAAGTCTGGTAATACATTAAAAAAGAGTAACCTATTAAAAGGATTTAAGATGACAAACTAGTATCTGTCAGGGATTGTGTGTATGCAGAGTTACTGTTACCATGGCAGGTTATCAGGTTCAATACTTGGATTTCATATTACACATGAGACCTTGACAAAAGGAAGCATCACCAAAATATAACTTTTGTCTGCACATGGTTTGGATATGAATTAAGTGCCATGACTGTTTTTAAGTTGTTTTAAGTGCTTTAAGGGGAAATGGCAAGTGATGATCATTGAGAGACTGTCAAGGAGTGAAAAACATGATTTGAGGTACATTCATTCATTATACATCAGCTCGATCGACTGATGGGTTCAAGTAAAAGTTCTTCCAATGAATGAACTTCAGTCTTCTTCAGAATCGTCTCCTATCAGGCTCTTTTCAAGCAGACACTATTTCACTATATGCTCTTGTCCTTTCGTTTTTTAAATCTTGTTTTGGTCTTTTTTGAAATTCATATGCTCTCCTTAAGCGCATGTGTTTATTTTTGTTACTTTGCTTCTCTGTAACCGGACGCAGTTTGAATGTTTAAAGACTGTAGAAAGACAACAAATGTAAACACACAGGTTTCTCCAGAACTTTGACACAATAAACATCTTGAAACAATCAGCCGAGAGGTAAAAACAGATTAAATTAAAAAAAGAAGAAAAAATTTACGTAAAGAAACTACAAGTCGTTTTCGAATTGTAAAGTGCAAGTATAAAAAAGATCTCTACTTCTAATCTCAAGAGACACAATCTTGAGACTCTCTATGGTCTTTGTGGAAAAGTGCAACTTGAGAACAGCACGGGTAAAAAAAAAATCAAGATGAATAACAGCATCAGGATGTCATGTGACATGGTGGTGGGTCATGTGACATGGTGGTGGGTCATGTGACATGGTGGTGGGTCATGTGGCTTCAAGAGCTCCTCCGTAAGAACACGGCCACACTGTCGAGGGGGACTGGATAGTCCTCCAGCAATGTGCCCCCATCAAAGACCTGCTCTCCCCGGGCCTCCTGCCACAGGAACCCTCCCTCCGGCAGGTAGATGTCCCTCTGCACTGCCCCCCGCTCTGTCACCGGGGCAACCAGAACCTGGATACACAGGAAACACAACACAACAAAACAAACACATTACAGCTGAACCGTGAGTTTGAGGATGGTTCTAACAGATTGTAGACTGTAACCAGTTTGGTTACAACCGCATCAGTACAGGTGCGGGACAACTTCCTCCTCAAAGTCATCCAAAACGGACACACCAGGAGCCCCTGGTTTAGCCCGAGAATCCTCCGGCTTATCAGTCACCTCGTCACCGATGAGGAACTGGTCGTTGATGGTGAAGGCGGCGGAGTCGTGTGGGTTGAGCCACCACAGCGGCCGGTAGATGGGGTCACCTGTCTGCTGCCACTCCTCTGCGTACCTCTCGATCAGAGGAGCCACAAACTCTTGATGGTGCGCTATGTATGCCCGTGTCAGGTTCAGCACCTGGACAGCAACACAGGAGAGAGGCACAGGTGTGAATGTCAGTCAGTCAGTCAGTCAACTGTGCCCACTGAAACCCTCAACACGCTGGCAGCCCCCAAAACAATGTCTGGTGTTCTGTGGAAATAAGAAGCAGCATCTGCTGAAGACATTACTGTCCCTCCCCTCTCAGACAGAGGACTGAGAACCAAAGAGTTGTTCATTGTTGACTTAGTGGTCTAACCCCCCCCCCCTTTCTTCCCAGTGTCTGTCTCTGCCTCCCTCCTCCTGTGCTGTAAGGCCAAACATCGTGGACATTCCTGCTGGGGCCATATGCTCTCCGGCCATCCTATGGCGGAAACAACAGCCAACCGCATTTAAAAGAATGTCATTCTTTGAGAGGATAGAGAGAACCGCTGGAAGAGATCTGACTGGGCCTTATGGAGGAACCAGGCATGCTGTGGCTTTTTCCTAAGGTCTGATTCACATTCCCAACCAGCCTGGTCAATGGAGGAACAGCCTGGTCACTGGATGAACAGCCTTGTCACTGGAGGAACAGCCTGGTCACTGGAGGAACATCCTGGTCACTGGAGGAACAGCCTGGTCACTGGATGAACAGCCTGGTCACTGGAGGAACATCCTGGTCACTGGATGAGCAGCCTGGTCACTGGAGGAACAGCCTGGTCACTGGATGAACAGCCTGGTCACTGGAGGAACAGCCTGGTCACTGGATGAACAGCCTGGTCACTGGAGGAACAGCCTGGTCACTGGATGAACAGCCTGGTCACTGGATGAACAGCCTGGTCACTGGATGAACAGCCTGGTCACTGGATGAACAGCCTGGTCACTGGAGGAACAGCCTGGTCACTGGATGAACAGCCTGGTCACTGGAGGAACAGCCTGGTCACTGGATGAACAGCCTTTGAAGGCCTCAAGATGCACAATCGGATGCACGCACACTTTCGAGTTTTCAAATGTGAATGAAAAGTTCTCCAACAGAGACTCTAAGTCTGAAGTCTATTCTCGTCAACAATATCTCACCCCCTCTGTGGTTTGAGGACAGTAACAGCTAAATTGACCAACGTGGAAAAACGGCAGCTCTCCAATACTATAACGGTAAAGTCCAATATTTTCTCTCTCGCCTTACTCCCAAACTGAAGCCTTTGTTCATCCCTCTGCCTCTCCCCTACCCCCACCCCTTACCCCTACCCCTACCCCCACCCCTTACCCCTACCCCTACCCCCACCCCTTACCCCTACCCCCACCCCTTACCCCTATCCCTACCCCCACCCCTTACCCCTACCCCCACCCCTTACCCCT
Source organism: Osmerus mordax (assembly GCF_038355195.1). NCBI lineage: Eukaryota > Metazoa > Chordata > Actinopteri > Osmeriformes > Osmeridae > Osmerus > Osmerus mordax. The sequence goes on along the minus strand of NC_090053.1, from coordinate 1,637,891 downwards.
ACCCCCACCCCTTACCCCTTACCCCTACCCCCACCCCTTACCCCCACCCCCACCCCTTACCCCTACCCCCACCCCTTACCCCTACCCCCACCCCTTACCCTGTCACACTTGTCGATTACACATAGGAACCCTACTGTAATTGCCATAATAAAGTCATTTTCCAAGACTTGTCCTCAAGTTCATTATCATTCCTGACCGAGTGGCTCCCAGCCTAGAGGGAGGGTCGTAAATCTGATGGAGCCCCTAATGCAGAGCAGATGGGCTCCTAACCGCAGGTGATGCTAAAAGGGGCCAAGCTGTCACTCCCATCAGAAGGGGGGAGAGAAAAAAAACACACACACACGCACATACACGCACACACACGCACACACACACACGAACACACACGCACACACACACACACACTCTCCAGAGAGCCCCAGTGTTGCTGAGAGGAACCTGAGCTGGGCTCCACACAGTCAAACATATCAGTATCAGCCAGAGAACACCGCCTACCCCCCCCCCCCCCCCCGCCCTGCCCCCCTGCCCCCCCCCTGCCCCCTGCACCACGCTAGGGGCTGAGGTTGAGGCCGGGGGCGGGGATGGGGTTTGGGTTTAGAGATGGACCTAGAAACAAGCCGCTCCACAAACACTGGTGCTGGCTGACGTAGGGAAGGCTGCCCAGGGGGAACGGCTCAGGCCCCCCAGACCAGAGCCTGCTGGGTCAACTAACAACCTCCAAGAGTCAGGGTTAGGATTAGTCCATTGACAGGTCCACACCCTGCTCTGTGGGAGTGAAAGGACATCTCTCACTTTCTCGCTTCTTTCTTCAAGAACATCTAATTGGAAACAGTCCCCTTCTTACCTTGCCTGCACTAGGACTCCATGTGAGGTGACGGGCATTCAGTGTGTGTGGGATGCTCATGTGTGCTTGCGTCTGTGTGCGTGTGTGTGTTCCTACCCTTTCCTCTGCCCTGTCCTCTCCACAGACCCAGGGTGGTGTGTGTGTGTGTGTGTTCCTACCCTTTCCTCTGCCCTGTCCTCTCCACAGACCCAGGGTGGTGTGTGTGTAGGTGTGTGTGTGCCTACCCTGTCCTCTCCACAGACCCAGGGGTGTGTGTGTGTGTGTGTGTGTGTGCCTACCCTGTCCTCTCCACAGACCCAGGGGTGTGTGTGTGTGTGTGTGTGTGTGCCTACCCTGTCCTCTCCACAGACCCAGGGGGGTGTGTGGAAGCTGAGTACGGGGAGGAAGGCAGCAATCTCCAACCAGCGGATGAACAGCTCCTCATCTGTCACCAGGTCCCCAGACCAAGATCCACCTGGGATTAAGGGGTTAGAGATACAGATTCAATTAACATCAGAAACCAAATTAGAAATTGAGATTACAGACTGTATATAGGGAGATATAAAGGCACTGCTTTTTTTCATAAAATATTTTTTCAACCGTTTAAAACTTTTTTTCAAAAAAATGTTTTCGAAACTTTTCTTCGAAAATAATATTTAAACCTTTCAAAACTTTTTTTAAAAAGTTTTATTCCACAATAAATATTTCAAAAACTTTTTTTCTAAGGGCTGTGTAAAACCTTTATAAACTTTTTTTTCTCAAATATCTTTTCAACCTTTCGAATCTTAAACAAATTTGTAAAATATTTTAACACACATAGTGAAAGGAGAGGAGAGGGGAGAACAGCCTAAAACAGTATTTTAAAGCTGAGCAGAGCACAATGCAGAGTGCAAGGCCTTCTCCTAGGAACAGAATCTACACAAATACACCTTAGGTGGCAGTACAACATGGTCACGCCCTTGATCTGTAATCCCTGAAGGATGGGGCATCACGTGTGAAATGCAACCCTTTCTGAATGTATCATAACATGTCTGGAGGTGATTTCCAGACCATCCACCCCCTCACAGTCTCTGTCTCCACATCAAAGTGAATACTTGTCTGAGTCGTAGAATTTAGAACATTTTGAGAAACACATTTTGTGATGCCAAATCTCAGAATTTAGGAATATGAAACGTCAGATGTGGGGTTGCTTAAAATAGTGTTTCTAACAGCCGGTCTGGAGCAGAAAGACCAGCAACACATGATTTGTCTGAGCTCTGACTACAGCAGCAAGCATCCCTGGAGACCTAGAGGCATACATCAGTATTCATGGGAAATGATATGCAGATATTGTGTGGTGAATTTCCATAACTCTATCACCATCTAGGTGGATGACAACACGATGGATTTGAACTTGCGAAATGCTCTAACCGCTGAACGACACCCTCCCTGAGAAACGCCAATGTTAGGTGTGTTTTTTTGGTTACCGTCACATCGCTGTTGTTGGTAATATTGTAGGCTCATAGACTGTGGTATTACCTACTGCGTCGGGAATGAGGAAGTTGTACCCCAGCAGACTGTGGTGCAGCAGGGAAGGAATGAAGCCCTTCAACCCAGAGGTGCTCCAGTCTGACTGCAGGGGGGGCATCCTCACAAACAGGGGCTTGTGGCTTGACCTGGGATGCACACACACACACACACACACACGTGTAAGCACACACACCAACAGACACATACACACACATAGACCAAATGTGGTCATGACAAGAGGAAGAGTTCCGAGTGTTTGTGTCACTGTACTATCCAAAGCTGTAATTCTGTCCTTACCTGGTCCCAGAAGTCATGATGGCCGAGTCACCTATCTGGGCTGCTAGGTCTGCCAGCTGGCTTATGTAGTGGTCTCCCCTCAGGGTGGGGGGCGGGTGCAGGGCCTGGTCCTCGTAAGGGTTCCCCTCTGCTCCCTCCAGCTGCACGTACTCCATCCCCAGGCGGGCCTGCAGAGCGCCCACCCGGTCCAGGAACCAGGCCACCGCACCTGGGTCAGAGATGTTCAGCTTCACACAGTAGCGCCCCCGCCACTGGGTCAGCAGAGGGACCTGGTGAAAGGAGGAGGGAGGGTTGAGGAGGGAGGAAGGAAGAGGAGGGAGGGAGCGAGGAAGTAGGGGGGAGGAGGGAGGAAGGAAGGAGGGAAGGAGGGAAGGAGGGAGGACGAAGAGGGAGGACTTTCAGTATGCTAAAAACCAAATGTTTGCACATCCAGTAACATCCCAGTAACCATGTTCGACCATTGCAGAACCTCCACAAAATCCCACCACTGAATGAGTGCCTCTGCCCAGGATGGTTGAGCACCGGCCTGGGTGCGTGCTCACCAGGTGTCCATGGGGGGCGCCCGGGAAGCCAAGCCAGTGGACCTCCGATCCTTCCAGGAGGGACTTGTGGAACTGCGTGGTGTCCACGCTCAGGAAAGGGGACAGGGTGATGGAAATGTTTAGAAGCTTGACGAATGGGAAGTCCCTGGTCTGTCTCTTGTGTGTCCCTCTCCTCCTGCTGGTGAGGTAGTCATGGTCCTGGGGAAGGAGACACGTTCATACGGGCTTTTAACCTTCTATGCGTGAGCTCTAAATATTTCCGACGGCCCCCACAGCGTAAGTTATTTTTCCGAAACGGCAACGCTCTTCTGGGCTAAGTTACCCAGCATAATACTCGTAGCAATGCTACTACCATGCTAGTGTTACTTGTTAGCCTTCTCATTAGTACATTTTGAAGCCATACTAAAGCGTTTGTCGCATAGTTTTTGGCTATCGAAAAAAGATTCAATTGGAATGTTGGAAATCACATTATGAGGATATAGCTTGATACCTCATCAAGTCAGACATTTTTTGTCTGGGGCAAGGGTTAAGTTCAGGTCTAGAATTTAGATGGCGCAGATTGGCGGTATTTATACAAAGGAGTAGGTAGTAGTAAAATGCATGATTATTTTTACATAAGCGAGAGAGACAGGGAGGCAGCACAACAAGGTGCACTACTTCATGCTCTGCTAGACCCTCTCATAACAGAACATCGTCTGATCTGAGCCCCAGAATTACATGAGCCTAATAGAATTAGCTGTCGACCCGGACAGTTTTAGTCTGAACCCACAAGTAGAACACACGCAGTAAAGTTACGGAGTCGAGTTATGAGATTAAGACTTCCTGTGAATGTGTCATGTGCTTTAATCCTCAGGCATTTAGATGTTAAAGGTGAAAGGAGATTTCTGCTTATATAATACCCTGGCTGGGAAACATCTGAATAGACCACAGGAAGTTCCCCATGAATGAGAGCTAACTGAATTTACCACAGGTTGTGACACTTAATGGAAAACATTTGCATTTATTTTTTACAGGAAAATAATCACAAAGACCGATAGAGTTTTAAAATGTATGAGGAGGACTTAGTTTATTTTCACCCCTTCCACACACACACAGCCAGGACTACTGTCATATAAAAATGGTTGATTGTATTCTACTTGTGTTGGCCAATAGTGCATTGATTGGAGGGTTCAAGTAAAATGCCCTGAAACCTGCTAAGCTGGTCATGCCAACGTGTCGGTTCTGCATATGGAGCAAGAGCTAATATGGAAACTAGAAAACAACATTTATAGAGTGACTTCTAATTTATGAATACTTGTAAAAAAAATTGAATGCAACGGGTTAGCTGAGTTAGTTCATTGTCGCCTTTTCAAGCTTCTCACTTTTTGGGGAAATTGTGACCAACTTTCCATACTTAAACGAAAGCATTTTCTTTTAAATGAAATCATTAGAAAAGTAAAGGAGCTTAATACATTTAGATGTGATGTCAAGCTCTGCCGTTCTCCTCTTTCCATCTCTTTCTCTTTCACGCTCCATATCTGTCTCTCTCACCATTTCTCTTTCACTCTCCTTATCTTTCATTCTCTTGTTTTCTTTCTGTCATCTTTTTCTCTTGTTCTCTCTCTCTCACTGTCTCTCTTCATCTCACGCTCACTCCCTTTTCTCTCTTTTTCTTTCTTTCTTTCTGTCTCTATCCCGCTCTTCTCTTTGCAACATCACTCTGTAGATGTGGGTCTGATTCTGCTGAGCACGTAGTCTAACAAGGGATCCAGAAGATGGCCGCATCGGCAGGGTGTCTGGTTCACCTGAACCAGGACTGTTGCCTTGCCAACCCCCTCTATACCCTCCGCCCCTCCCTGAGGATGGATGTTTTCTCACGCTCAGATCAAGATCAGGTTCACAATGTTAACAGTTCTGGTTTTGAAGGCGCCTTTGATGCCAGCGAGGGGTTGTGGATTACGTAAACCCTGATGGGATTGCTCCCTTCTCAGTTTCATCATTTGCCTGTCTTGAGAAGTAGGATCTCAAAGCTTTGTAAGAGGGAGATGAAAGGACAGTTCCATTGTGGTGGGTTAGCCTTGCCTGCTAGTCTGAAGGACAAAGCCCTTAGAAATCTCCCAAATGTACCTGGATACACAGCCCTCCTCTCTGCTCCCCCCTTCACCCTGACTCGGGTAAGCCACAAAATAGTTGGTCTCCTCTGACCTTGACCATGCAAGACTACAGTCTCCTCACTGTACGGTTGATCTCCATCCGGACTCGCAGCCCAGATACTGTTTAGTCTATGTCAGTTAACTTTGGAGAGAGTGCACAATTACGCATTGCGGAACCGTGCGAATCTGGAGAGTCGGAGAGAGACCTACCACGTCGGAGAGGAGGGCGGTGGAATGTTCGTTGAGGCTGATGACCCCCTCTCCCAGCTGGTGTCTCCTCAGACGGTTGGAGAAGGTCCTCAGCTCCCTCTCCACCTTCGGCCCGGAGTCCACCTTCGCCAGCAGGCTCCAGAAAGGAAGCCTGAGACAGGGGGGGAGGAGAGACGGGAGCCCAGGGGGGGAGGAGGAGGGGAAGATGGGAGAGAGGAGATTAATTACATTTTAGTCATTTAGCAGACGCTCTTATCCAGAGCGACTTACAGTAAGTACAGGGACATTCCCCCCGAGGCAAGTAGGGTGAAGTGCCTTGCCCAAGGACACAACGTCATGGCACGAACCGGCAACCTTCTGATTAACAGGCCGATTCCCTAACCGCTCAGCCATCTGATTAATGAGGTTGGGGAGAGGCAGGCGAGGAAGGGATTGGGGATACAGAGATGAATACAGGGAAACGGAAGGAGAGGGTAAGATGTAGGCTGTTGAGCTGCATTTCGCGTAATTCATCTGTCTCTCCCACCATCACGAGTGCAGCCTAATCTGTCTCTACAAAGTGTGACAACGCCAGTCCATGCTCTTCAGATCAGTTCTGTGACACCACCCTAAGAAGGAGCAGGTTGAGATGGTGTCTCACCTTAAGATGTCCATGCTGGGCAGCTCCCTGCCAGGCTGTGAGAGCCGCTGCAGCGCCTCCTGGTGGACGGCCTTGACGTTGTGGCCCACGCACACGGTGTACTGCAGAGGCACACGCTCCATGCTGGAGGGGGACTGCAGGCAGAACTGCTGCCTGCTGTCTATGCTCATCTGCAGAGGCATATCCGGGGAGACGAGCACTGCCACACCTGAGGGACGGTTCAACAGAAGAGTGGAGGGAGGAGAGGGTGGTAGAGGAGAGAGGGGAGTGGGGGAGGATGAGAGGGTGGTAGAGGAGAGAGGGGAGTGGGGGAAGGGGGAGGATGAGAGGGTGGTAGAGGAGAGAGGGGAGTGGGGGAAGGGGAGGATGAAAAGGTGGTAGAGGAGAGAGGGGAGTGGGGGAAGGGGGAGGATGAGAGGGTGGTAGAGGAGAGAGGGGAGTGGGGGAAGGGGGAGGATGAGAGGGTGGTAGAGGAGAAACGAATGTGAGTGGGGAGGCTGGGCAGGAAGGAGGAGAGTGTGTGAGTGTCAAGGTCAAATTCGAAGTGTCTCATGTGGTACATGTATACACACAGAACCCACACCAGATATGTACCGCTTAAATCCCATCAAGCTTACACCCATAACGTGCCAAAAGACCAGACCTGTCAGGAACTGGGATCCCGTGTAACATGAACACATCTGATGTGTATTTCATAGGGGTCGTATTTCTGGGTTAAGAAGAGTCCCTCATGATTCAAAATAGTTTTAGGGTCACTGGTTGATAAAAAGTCAATCCGTGGCGGGTTCTGTGACCATGACATACAGAGAGAGTGGGTGGGGGAGGGAGGGAGGATGGAGGGGCTAGTCAGCTGATACCTCTCTGAGATGGAAGAGGCATCTGTAGAATGGGGGCTATGAGTGGATGTTAGGGTTGGGGTGGGGGTATGTCCACTGTGCTGTTTGTAACTTATGTTCAACTAGCAAATCTCGGTTCAACACATCCGCAAACCAATGTAGATTACAGCACTCAGGGCACCACTGTAGATTACAGCACTCAGGGCACCACTGTAGATTACAACACTCAGGGCACCACTGTAGATTACAACACTCAGGGCACCACTGTAGATTACAACACTCAGGGCACCACTGTAGATTACAACACTCAGAGCATCAGGAGTGTTGTATTTGGCCTCCTAGGTCTTCCATCCTTTTCCCTTCTTGCTTTCCCTCTCTGTCTTCAACACCATCCACCTTTCTCTCTCTCTCTCTCTCTCTCTCTCTCTCTCTCTCTCTCTCTCTCTCTCTCTCTCTCTCTCTCTCTCTCTCTCTCTCTCTCTCTCTCTCTGTGCTCTACCTCTCTCTCTCTCTCTCTGTGCCCTACCTCTCTCTCTCTCTGTGCCCTACCTCTCTCTCTCTCTCTGTGCCCTACCTCTCTCTCTCTCTGTGCCCTACCTACCTCTCTCTCTCTCTCTCTCTCTCTCTCTCTCTCTCTCTCTGTGCTCTACCTCTCTCTCTCTCTCTCTCTCTCTCTGTGCCCTACCTCTCTCTCTCTGTGCCCTACCTCTCTCGTCCTCTCTCCTAACTCTCCTGTTCATATGTGTGTCCTCCTCTTCGCTGCGTGAAACGATGAGATTATGTGAACCAGATAATTGGGTCCACAGATGTAGCTGCCCTGCTAGGAATGCCATCTGCCTCTCCAGTTACCCCCTCCCCCCAACACTCACCCCTTGTCACCCTGGCACGTCCTCCCCCAGCCCCCCAACCTCCACCCTCTCACCTATCCCACCTCACGCCTCTGCTCTCTCTCGGAGCACAACAGAACTGTTCAGAATCAACACTCCGGTAAGGCCGTGAAAGTCCTTGAAAGTTTTTTTTGAAATGTTGAGGAATGAAAGCCTCTGTCCTATCAGGTGAGTACAGATCATCGGCACTGTGATGCTCCAGGGTCACAGGAGCCATGGAAACAAGCATCTGTGCGTCTGTAGAGCTAGTCAACGACCAGTGAACATCCAGTGACGCTAGGCTAGTGTTCGTGTGTGTTTGCAACGGAGAATGTCAAAGAGATCTTGGTGACACCTCCCCTGCCTTTCCCCAAGTATTGAGTGGCCACAAGTCAACTGTTTATTACTGCAGACATGTGAAATAAGGCTTTACACTTGCTCCTGAATTTGAATTTTGGAGCACAAAGAATGTCAGAAAACAACAACTTTAGATTCTTGTTCAAATTCAGAAACATTGGTTTAAATGATTTGAATTGTTAACACCCCCAGAGGTTTAACTATAATTTCCTTGTTTTATCTTTTCAGTACATTTTCAATGACCAGGGTGAATGGATGTGTGCTTTGACAGAACAGTCCAGCTCAGCATGAAAAGAACCCTTTGGAGTGACCTAAGTCAAAGGTAGTGTTGGAGAGAGGAATGTCTCCTCAGAGTCAGAACAGCAGGCTCCACGATAAAAAAATAATAAAACAATTGTCTACTGCTTAATAGCTTAGTTTAAGAATGTTTTTTTAAGGTCAAGAAATTAGTTTTTTTTAACCAAAGACTGTCCTTAGATGTGTGTAACAAGGAGGATCTGCACAAAAAGCAGGAATCCATAACTGTCATTTAGAGAGAGTTACAGTTTTAGTGGCTTGAATTATGGCCAAAGTGGGGTGCACCAGAGGGAAGAAGCAAGTAGGGGTGTCTCTTATTTTTAGAACAATTCCTTAAATACTACCAGCTTCTCTGAAATATTTTCCACTAGCTCTTAAAAGAAAAATTGCACGGCTGTCTGAGCGTATCCCCTTACCTTCAAAGGGGCAGACACACAAAGGTAAAATGAAAAGAACGAGAAAAAAAAAAGAAAAAGAATGAATGAATTTTATTGGACAGATGTGAATGATGAATGTGAATGATACAACACACATGTATTGATTAAACGGCTGTTGAGAGTAACACAAATCAAAAAACTCTCACTCTCTCTTTCTCTGTAACACACACGATTCAGCATCCAAGAATAACAAGAAGGATTTATAAAACCATTAAGGTGCTTGGCTCCCCACTCCTCCTAGAGGGCCGGGGGTTGAGAGCGCCCCTGGGCTGACCCTGGGCTCCCAGAGGGCCGGGGGTTGAGAGCGCCCCTGGGCTGACCCTGGGCTCCCAGAGGGCCGGGGGTTGAGAGCGCCCCTGGGCTGACCCTGGGCTCCCAGAGGGCCGGGGGTTGAGAGCGCCCCTGGGCTGACCCTGGCCTCCCAGGGAGGGGTTAACTGGGTTTTACAGGGGCTTCTAGCCCTGGCTAAGGGGCGGTGCGGGACCTGGTTTGGTGCGGGACCTGGTTTGGTGCGGGACCTGGTTTGGTGCGGGACCTGGTTTGGTGCGGGACCTGGTTTGGTGCGGGACCTGGTTTGTTGGGGCCCTGGTTTGGTGCGGGACCTGGTTTGGTGCGGGACCTGGTTTGGTGCGGGACCTGGTTTGTTGGGGCCCTGGTTTGTTGGGGCCCTGGTTTGTTGGGGCCCTGGTTTGTTGGGGCCCTGGTTTGGTGGGGGTGGTGGTGGGCTTCTTCCTGCTGTTGTGGACCAGATGGTCTCCAGTCTTTTACCTGTCATATTTACACCATTATTTACTCCTGCGCCACACACTTACAGGCTCGTCAGCGGCTATGATACACGCGTTCACACATGGCTCGCAGTGTGTGGTGTCAGAGTGCGTACAGGTGGGTGTGTGTGGGCATCCTCAACAATGGAAACTTGCCCTCATACAAGAAATTGAGGATTCTACTGAGATCTCATTTCCATGGAGACTTAATTAATTGAATGTAAGGGAAATAGAAATGAATCAAGTAACATGGAGAAAAGATCACAATGCAAGGCACTAATGTTAATAGTTGTTATCCAGCACTATAGTAACAGATCCATGTTTATAGCTTTATACTACAATTCTGTGAAGTCATTTGTTTCCATCAATGCGTATTTTGAGTAAAAAATGTAAGTAATCCACCTCATTAGACCATTTAGATACACAGCAGCTGATAAAGCATAGTGAGAGTCTGTCACCAAACCAACATCCTACAACAGACACGTCTCTCTCTTTATGTGGTGTCCTTGGCAAGACCCTCGAAAACAACAAAATAGGAGATAATATCGTCTCAAAAAGTTAAACTAAAGACAGATTACCAGAAAGGTGATCTATTTAGAGCGGCAATAAAAACAACTTATGACAGAATCTTTCCAGGCATTTTGTTGTAATGATGAGTTGGGGAAATTTCAGGCCAAGCCATGAGATAAGTCTTATTTAAGTGTGTCAGCACAAAAAGTTTGAACCCATCTTTTGTCTGTGAATTATGTGTCAAACCAGAGGCGAGTGGAAAATAAGCTAATTTTAGGGTAAAATATTACGCCATAGTTTTCCTGTCTCATACATTTACAACCTTGAACTTCTGACTTTGTAACAAACTAAACTTAATTCAAAACATGCAATTCCCCTAAAACAGTACTTTGAAAATATCTTTGTTTTGCTTTGTTTTCACGTGGAAGGTCATTTCAATTTATCATCAAACTTCAAATGAGGTTTAAGTTGTTGTGTTATACAGTATGAGTGATTATTAGTAGTGAAGGACCAATGCATAGTTGGCCATACACTCATGTTGCTGACTTATCAGTCATGTCTTGCCAAGTGAATGTTAATGACCTCAAGTCGCACAAATCGTTTTTGGGGTGGTTTAAGCTCTTACGGCTATCAAACTCACTGGCCTTTCTTTTTTATTGTTGGGTCTCAGCAATATCTAATCCACTTTGAGTAGTCCCAGTTGTTCTGTAAAATCACAGACAAGTGGACTACCAAACCCAACTGACAACATTCTCAAAAATTGCTTTCCTGGACTCGCTGTCCCTTCTCCTTATCACTCTCTCTCTTTTAACTGCCATCCCCATTGGCTGTGCTACCTCCATCCCTCCGTCCCTCACAGTTTACACACTCATGGGTACAACCACACAGTTCTCTTGTATTTAATCTCCCTCTCTCCCTCTCCCTCCCTCCCTCTCTCTCTCTCTCTCTCTCTCTCTCTCCCTCTCTCTCTCTCTCTCTCTCTCTCTCTCTCTCTCTCTCCCTCTCTCTCTCTCTCTCCCTCTCTCCCTCTCCCTCCCTCTCTCTCTCTCTCTCTCTCTCTCTCTCTCTCTCTCTCTCTCTCTCTCTCTCTCTCCCTCCCTCCCTCTCTCTCTCTCTCTCTCTCTCTCTCTCTCTCTCCCTCTCCCTCTCCCTCTCCCTCCCTCCCTCTCTCTCTCTCTCTCTCTCTCTCTCCCTCTCTCTCCCTCTCTCTCCCTCTCTCTCTCTCTCTCTCTCTCTCCCTCCCTCCCTCTCTCTCCCTCTCTCTCTCTCTCTCTCTCCCTCCCTCTCTCCCTCTCTCTCCCTCCTCCTCTCTCTTCCTGTCTGCTCCAGTACGAGTAGCTCATGAGGCCTTCAAACACATGGCCAGTTTGGACCAGCGTAAGTAAGCACAAACACAGACCTGGTCCAAAAGTAAACAAGGCCACAGAGCTAAGCCCTCGTCTAGTGGATGTGTTCATGTACCTGCTGGACGGGCCCTGGTGCCAGTGCTCCACAGCTTGGCCCCCAGTGTTCCCCCTGCACTTGGATGGATGGATGGTTTACCAGCTCAAAAAAAAAACAGTTCTGTCATCCAGCTTCTGTGTTGTCCTACCACCTGGCCTGGCCTGGCCTGGCCTGGCTCTGTCTAGTCTGGCCTGGCTTTGTCTGATCTGACCTGGTCTGGTCTACTTGGCTTGGCCCAGTCTACCCTGAATAGCCTGATCTGGTCTGGTGTGTGTGTGCGTGTGTGTTCTTCAAAGTGAAGGGGAGAGACAAAGAGTTAAGGGGTGCTACTCATGCCTGCTGCCCTCTCACGGAGTGGAAAAGGGATTTAAGTCATGAGACTCCCTCCGTTAAGCCATTCACTGTGTTACTTAACAATGCAGGATGGTGTGTGTGTGCATGCTTGTGTGTGAAAGAGCTTGTGTGTGTGTGTGTGTGTGTGTGTGTGTGTGTGTGTGTGTGTGTGTGAAAGAGAGCGAGCATGAGAAAGTGTATTTGTCTTTGGATGTGTGTGTGGAGTGTTCGTGTGTGCTTTGTGTAGAGAATAGCCGATTGTTTGTGTCACATGATGATAATTATGGCCTTTAGTTAATGTTATGCTTTCGGACTGGTACAGCTGTCTGAGACACAGCTTAACGCTTTCACCCTTTAGCAGCTTAGCTGGGTCTAATGCACACCACACACATACTCACACATAAACACACACACAAATGTACAGAATGTATAACACACACATGCGCACACATACTGTATGTAAACACAAACACACACAAACACACACAGACACAAGCACATTTACAGGTGGAATGTTGACAGAAGAGCATTTTCTTTGTCACGTATGTTTGTGTGTGTGTCTGTGTGTGTATATATATATATATGTGTGCGTCTGTGTTTGTGTGCTGGTTAAATACAAATTACTCTAAGCAGGAAAGGGCTGGTGGATTTGCGACGCAGCTGCCCAACTGTCCAGTCATACATACCATACATAACTGACCTGTTGGTACAAGGTCTCCAAGGGTCATTACCACACACGTGCACACGCACACACACAATACACACAGACACACACACAAAGTACACGCACACACCTATGAAGAAAACACATTCACGGTACACAGGCGATTCTGTCACATTAACCATTTACATCTTACTGGGCCCTCCAGCACCAGAAGACAAATATCCAACACCCATATAAATAGCCCCCAGGGCTATTCATGTCGGCTCTCTCCTCTGTGCTCCAGCAACTCTCCCTTTCATAGAAACAAAAGAGCCCAATTATCCCGGCAGCCATAAGAGTTAATTTAAGACACTAGGTGGCTCATTGCCCTTTGTGGTCTAATCTCTCAATTAAGAAGCTGAGAGATGTGAGACTGTGTGATTATTTGGCGACCAGATGTCCTGCAGACCAGGTGGGGGTGGGGTGGCCCGCAGGATGGGGGTGGTGGGGGCCCGCCCATACTGAGGCAACAGGGGGTGTGGCCAGGCAGCAGGGGGTGTGGCCAGGCAGCAGGGGGTGTGGCCAGGCAGCAGGGGGTGTGGCCAGGCAGCAGGGGGTGTGGGGGATCAGCAAACACAACATAGGACCCAGGGCTTCCCTTCGTCCAACTGCTGAACTGCCCAAAAGGTGGACCCGACCCACACCCGCCTCTCACAACCCCACCCCCACCCCCACCCACCTCTCACACACCACCGCCCACCCACCTCTCACACACCACCACCCACCCACCTCTCACACACAACCCCCCCTCCTAAAGTGATTCCCAACACATCCTAATGCAACAACCACATCGGTAAGAAGTGTTTCCAATGCTTTGGTGTGCAGTCCTCTGATCGTGAATCTCTTCAGCGTGAATCTAACAGCTGACTGTACACGTGCGGTCTCAGTCTCTAAAATCTGGTCCGGTTGCCAAGAGGCGCGGTCTCTCACCTGACGAGCCCAGGAAGTAGCGCTCAAGGACGGATCCGAAGCCAGAGGGGTTGTCCCTCAGGTCGCTGACGGTAAAGGGCTGCAGCGTGGAGTTCTGCTCGTTGATTGGCCAAGTCTGACCTCGGACACCAGCGCCGCCGTACCAAGACACGTTGGTCATGGAGAAGCAGTCCTGGTGGAGGAGACACACGTCATGAGGTCATATCAAAGACAGGCTGAGACAGTCCTGGTGGAGGAGACACACGTCATGAGGTCATATCAAAGACAGGCTGAGACAGTTAGATGGATTGAAAGAGTGTGAGAGAGAGGGAAAGAGAGAGAGACTGCGTGAGAGCCATAACTCGTCTCAGAGGCTCAGATCTCTGTATAAAACACACAATACTATTGATGGGTTATTACTACCAGTTCCCTACTCTTCATATCAATGTCCCAGAGCTAGGATTTAGGTCTGTGGTGGGACCTTACTGAAAGTCAGACCCTGGTTACGGGTCTGTGGGATAGAGACAGAGAGGCACACACTACAGAGAGTGTGTGACAGTAAAGGTAAGAAGCACTGGATGCTGAGAGTTCAGAAGAGACGACTGGGCGTTGTGGGAAAAAGAGAATTACTGGGGCAGCAAAATTGGGGTGTTTAAAATGAAAAAAATGTACCCCCTTTATGTTGTTCGTATGCAGCATTGAACAAATGAACAGATTGAAATTTTGAACATTGAACATGTCTGAACATAAAAGAACACCCCATGGAAGTTTAAAGTATTAGAGTGTTGTTGATCATTAACATATGCCATTATATATTATACATTTCTTCTTAACAATACTGCTTTGTAATCAGTATAATTAAAAAGTTTAAGGTTAGGTTCTTTTTATATAGGCTGTTTCTTCACAATAGTTTGTTGTTAAATGATAAAAATGGGCGTTTATCCTTATTTGAGCATTTTGAGCATTTTTGTGTTTGCCAAGTCAGTGGAATCATTTGCTCCAAGTCTGTCACCTGCAACTCACGGGTGCTTCAAAAACTCATTACATCTGCTGGGACTCAACACATGACCGGGGAATGTTCCAATTGATAGATTAAATTTTCAAAACATCCGAATAGCTAATCCTTTTGGTAATGCGTTCACGGAAAAGTACAATGATTTAGCCACTTTAAGTAAAAACCAAACTCCATGACTCAGCACATTAAAAAAGGTTAACTCGAATTAAGTATTAGGTTACCTTTAACCACTGGACAATCCAAAAATGGACAGAGAACTTGATAATGGCCAAACTCTCTCAATTATTTTAAATATTAAAACTAAATTAATTCAAAAAGCTAAATTAATTACGAATTAATACGAACACAAAGATTATTAGTTGTTTAACTATTTGAATTGATTTTTTATTAAGATTGATGACATGTGTGGATATCTGGAGACAGCAGTTTAGTGTTGCATGCGGTGAGCGTATACAACGACGACAAACCGTAGGCTCCAGTAGCCTACCTTCAACTCTACATGACAGTGCACCGGCGCCCAGGTCATACGGTAACACTCTGTCTCCGTCTCTTCGTTCACCTCCAGCAAGATCTTCACGTCCGCCACAGAATCCCACGTATAGCAAAATTCGGTTTTGTTTAGCCAGCACAGGTTTCTGACAAACGGAACTTCGAGGTCAGGATTTCCCACATTCCCAACGTCAATCTCAACATAGGTCTTGTCTTCTGTCAGTGTCTGTATGACAAGTGAGTGTGTCCTTCTCTCCCAAATGAGTCCACTAAAACCACCTTTTAGGATCCAGTTCTTGTTGGGCTGATCTACCACTTGCCAGTATATAATCCCAATGGTCATTACAAAAAAGACGGCGACACCTAGACATGCGATAGCTCCTTTCCACGTTTCGTTCATCTCCTTCAATCCGGTGTCCCATGTTACCTCCGGGATGGGGCTAGGGTTCCTGTTTCGAGCGTGAGGCATGTTGATTTGAGATGAGCAAGAATCGAATCAAATAAAAAAATTATGAAAAAAATCCCTGTGAGTTAAAAATCTATGATGGTTCATCATGCCATAATGTTTGCACGGCGGCTGGGAGTAAGTTAGCAAACTTTTCAGATTTGCCGTTGTTTTTGCGCAATACTGCCAGATACAGAGACTTGTCATATGAAGGAAAGTAATCAAAAGTCCGACGGAGGAAAATGTATCACTGAAGCGTAGACTTACCGCATGCCGCTTCTTTAAAAGTGTTGCTTTTTAATGACATTGATCGCAGAGCAGTGAGCAGCCTAAGCTGGCTTTGGCAGCAGTGCCTACGAATAGCTTCTTAGACGCTGACTTGCTTGCCCTGCACTTTTTGCCCGGGTCTGACGTAACGCCAGACTGTTTCTTCAGAAAGGTAGAGAGGAGAGAGTGATTAAAAGCCGTTTGGCGCGGGGGGCTCGGCAATCACATAGCCGCCGGTTGGGTCGAGGAAGCCACAGCTAGGCGCGGGGGAGTGACCGGTAGTCACTTCCATCTGTGCGCCTTCTACACTGGACTGCAAGCTCGCCATTTGCTAATTCAATTGTTTGCTCATGATTATATGCTTTACTTTCCAATTTACAAATAACAACCGCTGTTCCATTTGCAACGATACATCCTTTTACGAAGGAGTTCAAACAGCCCTGAGCATTATTTATTATACGAATACACAATGCAAACAATGCACACCAGGGTGTCAGCCGAAGGGTACAACTTGGGAACACCACATGCCCAAGAATTAACGAGCACAATATTTTTGCATGCGTCTAAACATGAGAGAACACCTGACGTATAGTATTTCGAGCGGTATTGTAACAGTGTATCGGCCATAAACTCTGGTGATTGACACGCGTTATCCTCTGCGTCAAATGCGTTCCACTCGGGTGCGCGCGCGTAAATTGGGATCGCGATGCGTAAAAAGACAATGTAGAACAGTTTCGCTAATGAGATCAAACGTCACCTCATCCAAACAAGTGTGGAGAGTGGGCACACGCAACTGAAGGTGTTGGGGTATAAATTGGAAGCGTTTGTGTCTAGGAATTTTGTTTACGAGTGCTTTGTGGTTGAGCTATGTGGCTTGTGGAAGGTGACATTTGCATGCATTTTATCTGTCAACAATAATTGTGTAGGGAGAGCAGTGCAGTTGAGCTGCTGTCAGTAAGACTGGCCTTGCCGACCTGTGGTGTTAAAGTAGACACGGGAAACATGTATATTGACATTGTTTTTTTTCTCCTTTTTCTTTGTGTAGGTGTAAAATATGGCAACTTGTAATGTATACAAATATTCAGGAAGAGCTGCATTTGTGCATTTCAACTTCCTTCACAGACAGACATCAATTTAACAAATTTACAGCTAATTGGCTAAATGTGTATAGTTTTATACAGTACACCATCCAGTCCATATGTGGGGGACCCTATAGACATTTCCTGAACTGATTCGATCAGCATTGTTTCCAGATGAGCAGTGGTTGTATGAACTTAAAAGTTGTCTGTCAACCACTAATAAAACAAAAGTTCCATGGGATCTAAATCCTATGAATCCTACGAAACAATATGTTTTTCATCGTCTTTCACACACATACTATCAATTTAGGGTGCATCCAGGACTTCCAGTGACAATCCTAACTAGAAAGTCCCTTGCTGCAAAGCCAAAGAACAGTACAGATAAACAACCCGGTCACACCCTTACATTAAGTATCTACACTAGTGCTGTGGGGCAGACAGCCAGAGTGTGTCAACCTAAATGCTTAGGAGATCAGGTGCCCCTCTGGCCCTCCTGGTGCATGCCAGGCCCCCTGATCCACCACATACCTCTGGCAGGGCCAGAGTCACTGGATACGACTGAGGGAACCTCACCCTGGGCTGCTGTACCTGGGAACACCTGATCATCTCAAACCAGCCAACCAGGACGTTCACATCACTACATTCGTGCGTGAGTGCGTTTGTTGGTGCTTGGAATTGCGTGTGTGTTTGTGCGGAGGTTGTGCATGTATGTTCGAGTGTGCGTGTGTCCGTGCATGTGCCCAATCATTATTTGAGACTGAAAATGTTTCTGTCATGTGGCAAGACGTGATGGTGTTTTATGTCTGTGTGCATTACCACAGCCTCACTTCTACAGGGGTAAGGTAGAAGAAGATCATAGAGTGTAAATGTCAGTGCACAACTGTGTGTGTGTGTGCACATATGCTTCTGTGAAATCCAAGTTCAACATAAGCGTTGCTCTAGCCCGGATCCTGGGTCAAAGGTCAGGCATATGACATCAACGGAACATCCAGGGGGAGGGTCTAAATGTACCCAGAAGTGACACTGGAGTGGACTCTATAAATAGCCTGTGTGGCATGCACCCACTGCTTGAGAGTGTGAACACCGAACATGAAAACCAGAAGACCCTGGACTGAGCTATGGCAGGAACCTTCTGGTACCATAGAGGCAGCGGCTTTGAGGATGACTTTAATTATCCGAACCATTAGTTGACTAAGAACTCCATGTTAATTAAAGCTAGGGGTTTGTTAGCTTCTAGATCTTCACTAGTTTGATTTAATGCAGATCACATACTTCCACCACTCATAACGTGTTTTAAGATCACATTTACATTTTACATTTAGTTATTTAGCAGACGCTCTTATCCAGAGCGAATTACAGTAAGTACAGGGACATTCTCCCCGAGGCAAGTAGGGTGAAGTGCCTTGCCCAAGGACACAACGTCATTTTGCACGGCCGGGAATCAAACTGGCAACCTTCTGATTACTAGCCCGCTTCCCTAACCGCTCAGCCACCTGACTCCACCAGATCAACTAATTAAAAAAGTATTAATTGTTTGCACTCACAAAATGCAAGATTTTTTATCTATTCCGAATTCTGAAATGTAGATCACTAAAAAGTAAATAAATGCTATAAATGGTTATTTCACCTTTAGATAATATAAATTGACTGAACATTTTTAATTGGGACTTCTTAGTTACTTTCACATCTACATAAGATTAGTTACTTTGATCAACTTGAATAAAATGACAACATCATTGAAATGTACCGGGCTCAGATGGCTGAGCGGTTAGAGAATCGGGCTGGTAATCAGAAGGTTGCCGGTTCAATTCCGGCCGTGAAAAATGACGTTGTGTCCTTGGGCAAGACACTTAACCCTACTTACCTCGGGGGGAATGTCCCTGTACTTACTGTAGGTCGCTCTGGATAAGAGCGTCTGCTAAATGACTAAATGTAAATGTATCATTAAGACAGGTGAGAATACTTATATTAGCTATTGAACTAAATCAATCTAGCTGCATTGAATGAGGCAGATTCATAATAATCCTAGAACATGTTCTGTTTACAAACAGTTACTTAAAGAAAAAAAAATAGAAATTATTAATTGGGTAAAAAAAAAATATATATATATATACACATCTGTTGTGGATTGTCATGGTGACAAAAATTGTTTTTTCAACTCTTCAGAAAAGAGAATCCCCCCCTCCCCCCCTGCCTCCCCCCCTTCCTCCCCCTCCAGCCTCATCTTGAGCTGTGACAAACAGCATGCATAGCATGACCCCTGACCCCACACCTTCCTCTCTCTCTCTGACAGACCCAGCACATTGTCTCTCTGTCTGGTTCTGACCCATCACACGTTTTCTTGTTTGAGTCCAGACCTACACTTTTGGCCGTCTTGGTTCCACACACGGTCAGATCTCTCTATCTTGTTGTTACAATCCCACACTTCACTAATGGCCCACACCTGCTGTAGATCCTACTTTTAGACTGGATCAAACATCTCCTCTTTGCCCTTTCGTTCTGTGGTCCAGACCTGCTCAACATACTGTGTTCAGAATAGCAGCCCAAACTACTCTTCTTTACTATCTCTGTCTTTAAACCTCATAATTCACTCAATTAAAAAGATTTTTTACGTGTTCAATAAACCTGAATTAAGATATCACATCTTCAGTCCCCAGTCGTAAAGCAGTACAGAGTGGTAGTCTCCTTTAGTAGACGTAAACGGGTCTTTCTACAAGCGAAACTATTTACTTCAACTGACAAACTTTTCCATCTTCCTGTCTGGATCTTCAATATATTATTTCCCCTTTCTCTGGGATATTCAATACCAGCACCCCCCTCACTCTAGCTGCCCCAGAACTAAGGAGAAAGTTTCCATAAGGTTCTTGCTCTGGCGGGACAATCCTGGTGTAGACCAGGCCTTTATATATCCATCCAGCTTTCTCTCTCTGTCACTCTCTCTGTCTCTCACTCTCTCTGTCTCTCACGCTCTGTCTCTCACGCTCTCTGTCTCTCACTCTCCGTATATCTCACTCTGTCTCTCACTCTCTCTGTATCTCATTCTTTCTGATCTCACTCTCTGTCTCTCACTCTCTCTGATCTCACTCTCCCTGTATCTCACTCTCTCTGATCTCATGCTCTCTTTCTCTCACTCTCCGCATATCTCACTCTGTCTCTCATTCTCTCTGATCTCACTCTCTCTGTCTCTCACTCTCTCTGTCTCTCACGATCTCTGTCTTTCACGCTCTCTGTCTCTCACTCTCTCTATATCTCACTCTCTCTGATCTCACACTCTCTGTCTCTCACTCTCTGTCTCACTCTCTCTGTCTCTCACTCTCTCTGTCTCTCACACTCTCTGTCTCTCACACTCTCTTTCTCTCACTCTCTCTTTTAATGTCCTTTGTCACCTGGCAAAGAGGGACTAACCCTAGACACGATCCCTCACTCTATCACACACATGTACACACAGGAAATGAAGAAAGTTCAATCAAATTGTAGACCTGCAAAATTAAGAGTATAAGAAGACAAAAATGCACAGAAATCATCAGAAAGCACTGCAATGATTCCAATTCAGCCCCTGAATGCCTTAATGGTATCCACATTTCAGTAATGATGCACGACTGAGGAATAACCCTTTGTAACTATACTCAGAGGTGATGACTACACTTAAAAACCAAACAAACTATCAAGATGTGTGTTTTTAGTAAGTGTGTGGCTACTCCTTTAGAAAGTTGAACCAAATGCTTGGACGCCAAGCCCTTATAAAAGGCTATGACCAGATTGCAGACCAAACATATTGTAAAAGCAAGCTAAATATAATGAGAATGGTTGTCATGGTGGTCATGTGAAAGCCAATAAAGCCTGTTAATGAAATAAATGTCGACACATGACCCATATCAACGCCAGTTAAATGAGATAATATAATTCACTAAAGAGAACAGCCATACAAACACACAGGCTGACGTAATACTGAGCTATAAATGGTTGAGTTGGACAACAGTGTGTGAGACTTTAGTGGAGGTTGAATCAGCTCATCTCGATGTCCCTCGTCCATCCTGGCTGGTACGAGCTGGGCCCTCACAAACCCACCAAACTCTCCTGCTGCTACCGGGAGATTGTGTAGGGTCATTAAACACACTCATATACACACACACATGAACACACACACACACGCATGCTTGAACAAACACACAAACACACACAATCAAATACATATTTTCTGTTTCTGGGACCGACCTCAAGCCCTGATTCATCCCCTCTCAACCATGACTAATGGCACAGCTCCAGCACAAGGAAAGAGAATCTGTTATTACTTTACCTGTTTATCTTGTGTATTCCTCCTCCAGGTAGGCCTATTGCAGACCTCTCTCCTCAGGCCCCTCTCATGCAGATGTTATCGTCCCCGCTGGTCGGAGGATGTATTGTAGGTCTATTGATATTAATTTAGACCACGTTGAACATTGGCGTTAGCCAAAATCAATAGCAAAATTTAGCATGGTGGCTTACGCTACATATGGCGAACTTTATCACAAAATATTGTGTTTTTAGATGATTAAAGTAGCTGGCTAGACCCACATTTACAACATAATCATAGTTTATAAAAATAAAGAGAGAGATAATTTTTTGGTTTCATTTATTGGACATTTAGATAAAGTTTTTTAGCATAAATCAATAGTTCAAGCACACACAACTAGGACCCGCTGTTCCACTAAAATTAGCCATCAGCGTTGTAAAAATAGGCTAACGTGGAACTAGACCCACCTGGGGTCAAATAAAAAAACCAGATAAAAACGCATACATTAGCAAAAACTGTTGATTTTATGTTTTATTAAAGTTAATCTGTTATGGAATTCCTTCATGTCCCCAGGAATAACAATTAAACCCTATCCCAGAAAATTCAACAGCCAATTCGTTCAAACTACGGAAGCATACCACTCATGTTCAAAACCCATTGGTTTACAGAATTGGGGCTTCCGGAAAGAGGTCATACTCGAACCCCATTGGCTCACAGAACTAAAGGTCTTACGAAGGAAGTCATTCTCAATCCCCATTGGAGTTTGACCCTTCTCCGCGCTGCTAGTAGGTGATGGGTAGGTAGTTGACTTCATGCAGCGCCGCCGACAGCCGGCTGACTTGAAGCAGCCAATGGCATTCACTGCTTCAAGTCAGCCAGCTGCAGCCGACTATCGCCGACAGTCACAGGCGCTGCATGAAGTCGAACATAGTGTTATTCATTCGGATATTGAACGGCATTGATTGCTTTACATGACTTATAATCATCATTTGATACCTTTCTCGGGGTTTATTGCTTTAATAATCTATCAGTCTCACCACAATACTAGCTCAACAGCGCAAATACAGGGAAAACAAAGCTGACTACTGAAGTAGTAGCTAACTGGTTGGTAGCTAGCCTAGCACTGTAGCTGGCTAGCGGGTACATCCGGTGCTTTGGATAACTGGATATCATATCAGCTGCAGAAGAGCGCATCCTAGCCGACATTATACCATTTTGTTCACCTGGAGAAGCCGGCTGTGCTCCGTTTTGCTCCTAGCTAATCAGACCAGACCCCCGGACCGGTAAGTAACTTCTACATCTTAGCTAACTAGCCTACTGGCTGCTGTGTGGGATTGCTAGAGCTAACTGAGTAAGTCTAAAACGCACAGTTGAGTAGTATGGAAGCAAATCGTGACCAAAATTAAAATTAAAATGCATTTTCAGAAATGCTTTTTCATTTTAAGAATGTGGCTGCATTATTTGACTCATAAATGAAATTAGTAATCAATCATCCTATTTGCATTTTCATTTTCTTCTTCAAGAGTGCTCAATCTTTCACTTAATTAAAATGAAAAAGAAATAGACATTTGAGATTGAATTTTCAAAATATGCCCCAGCAAATAGATTCCAAAATTAAATATGAAATTTAAAATGTGAAAATTAAAATGCATTTGCAGAAATACTTTTTCATTTTAAGAATGTGGCTTCATTATTGGACTCATAAATAAAATTAGTAATCATTTTATTTGCGGTTGCATTTTCATCTTCAAGATTGCACATTTTCAAAAAGAAAACAGAGCGAACATTGCTTTTTAGTTTTCGTGGTCTGCCCGCAAAGTACTGCCCATAATTCGAAAACTTTTTTGAATTTTTTTATTTTTATTGAAAATGTACAAACCATACATTGCCACAGCAATACTCTTTTTGTACATGAAGGTACACAACATTCGCCAAATGGCATAATAACATCGTAATCAAAAATATACATTTTATAATACAGAACGGATTACAAGGGAAGTGAAAGGAAACAAACAAAACAAATGGGGAAAAAAGGGGATGATTTCAAGACTCTATTTTTATGGATAAAAAACTGTGCCATACATAGTATAACATTGCCCATAATTCAAAATCGAAAAAGCATTCTGAGCGGAGCAGCAGAGTGACGTCAGTAGCCGCTCCCTGCTGACCGAGCTACCCATCTTGTTCGGTACGGGGCGGTGTGCACATCTGCATTGCATTACAGTGCAAATGTGCCGGGAAATTTCTTGAATTGCCGGGTCTTTAGAGGACGCATCTCAGATCATCTCGTCCCAAGGGCAGTACTTTCCCGGCACATTTGCAATGTAATGCAAGCAGGGAGCTGAAGAAGAGCGGCTACTGACGTCACTCTGCTGCGCCGCTCAGAATGCTTTTTCGTTTTAGAATTCTGGGCAGTACTTTGCGGGCAGACCACGAAAACGAAAAAGCAATGTCCGCTCTGTTTTCTTTTTGATTATGGCATAAAATGTGCAGTCTTGAAGAAAATGCAAATAGAATGATTGATTACTAATTTATTTATGAGTCCAATAATGAAGCTACATTCTTAAAATGAAAAAGCATTTCTGCAAATGCATTTTAATTTTCAAATTTTACATTTCAAATTGAATTTTGGTAATCTATTTGAAAATTAAATCTCAAATGTCTATTTCTTTTTCATTTTAATTAAGTGAAAGATTGAGCACTCTTGAAGAAGAAAATTAAAATGCAAATAGGATGATTGATTACTAATTTCATTTGAGTCAAATAATGCAGCCACATTCTTAAAATAAAAAAGCATTTATGCAAATGCCTTAGAATTTTGGTCACGATTTGCTTCCATAGAGTAGGCCTATAGTAGAGTCCTAATCAATTCTGCAAACGTTTTTTTATTTTTTTTTACTTTTAGGAAATGTTCTTCTTGTTGGCTTCTTGCCTTGCTCCATGGTAGATTTGTATACTAGCTTAAGTTTGTTGTGTGTGATAGCTAGGAAATGGAAAGAAGGCGCGTAATGACTAGAAACACTATTGACCATGCCACTAGATTAAAACTAAAGTAACCTTTCTTAAAAATGTAAGAGGTAGAAAGTAGCCTACATATATTTGTGTAAAAAATGTAAAGAGTGACATTTATAAATAGTGATGTAAAGTACTGATACCAGAAAAATTGACTTAAGAACAGTAACTACCCATCTCTGCTAACATGCGACATGATCTAGTATGTCACCGGAGCAGTATGATCAGGCAGTCAAGACAGGGAAGGAGGGGGACTATAAGCTCATCATTGTCGGACTAATTCCTCATTCAAGAGGGAGGCAGCAGGGCCTGACTGATGGAAACTTCCTTGGCAAACGCTCTTTCAGTGAGCAATACAGCCCCTGCCAGCAACAGAGAGCCAACTGAGTCTGGATTCATTTCCCCCTCAGGGGACCCTCATTTCTTCTCCCCCTGACAGCCAACACACTGGAGTGGGTGTGAGTGTAAGAGTGAGCCCAGTGGGAGAAGGTCTCCCTCTGTCTGCTAAGGTAGGACATAGGCAGAGTGGTAACAACTACATTGCTATTTAAGATGAACAATTATTACACAGCATTTTATTCATGTTGGACTGGGAATTTGGCATTATTAAAGGTTATTTTAGTGGAATTACATTCAGAAATTCCACTGTGATATTGCCAAAAACCTTCTGTGAAGAAATTTAATATTGTCATTGATCACAATGACAATATTGAATGACCCTTTCAAATATTGTCTGCAAACTCCATATCGGTATATTCGAAGTACAACTCATTATTTTTTAGTCATTTTTTTAACCAAGCATTGAATCTTGTAAAAGCAATGGCTGTCCGAGCACTTGCAGGAGTAGTGTTCCACTCAAAAATGTCTGTAAGAGATCCTAACGGCCACATCAGGTTGGCAGGACTAGGTCAAAAAGTGCCCTTCTGTACTTCAAGGGCATCGCGCCCTCCCTAAAGCTTGTGCGCATGCGTCTGTCATCATCCCTGGAAGTACTCCCCACGTGTACCCTTGAGAAGACAACAAACCTCACCCAGCTTGCTTATATATCAAAACAAGGGAGTTGTGTTATGGCAAGAAGACTGATGTAAGTAAAAATGGTTTAATATTATGCTGCATGTATCAGAAAGCTGCATCATGCCCAGATACTGTTTATATTTGCTCTTGTATTAGCTAGCTAGCTAGCTTAGCGCTCAGTCTTCAGTGTAATCATGTAGCTATCTAAGTAGCTACTGGTGATGCTAGTCAACTAATTAGATAGATTAACTAACTATAGTATTGATTGCCAGGGTCTATAAAATACACACCGATTGCTGTTTGAAATGATCTTCGTAGATTGTGTTGTTCTTAAGTGTATCTAGTTTGATCGCAAGAGCTAGTTAGCTAGCTAGATACTCCGGCGCTAGCTTGCTAACTATTTCTTCCAGCAGCAATCAAGTGCATTACGAGCTTTTTGACTTGAAATTCACCCTCAATAAATTGCCACGACGTGATTCTTTTTTGCATTGCATCCCAGACAGACGCCCTAATTCTCCATGTATTTACCTGCACAGATTAATTACAGGTGTTGGAATTAAAGCAAGACCACATGATGTCTCCTTGTCTAGCACATTTAGAAAGCTTTTATTTCCCACCGATTAATCTGATGCTAGTAGAAAGGCCGTTCTGCCGTCTCATCCT
Organism: Osmerus mordax; assembly: GCF_038355195.1. Taxonomy (NCBI): domain Eukaryota; kingdom Metazoa; phylum Chordata; class Actinopteri; order Osmeriformes; family Osmeridae; genus Osmerus; species Osmerus mordax. Next base: position 1,612,026 of record NC_090053.1, on the reverse strand, counting down.
TTGACTGTGCGCGGTCTGACCTGCTCCCCTCAGATACCCCCTGTACCAGGCAGGGAACCCCCAGCTGAAGATGTTCAGGCCTCCATTTGCCCTCACCCTGGTCCGACCTGGGAAGGAGCAACCCCCGGATACCGTCCAGTTCCGCATCCCGATGGAGTAAGTCTGTTAATGTTTGGAGTGTTTACGATCCGTTATCTCCTGGTCTTGTAGTTCACACACTCGTCCACCAGGCGGAGTGCTAAGCTTATGAATTGAGATTGTTAGTTTTCACAGCTGAGGCCTTTACCCACTTATTGAGGTTGATGGACGTGGTGTTTTAGTGTTTAAGGGGGAAAATACGTTTGAATGAAACTTGTTTTATTAACAGTAGGCAAGGCTAAGACTCAATAATACAGTTCTTGACACTTCACAGCTAGTTGAAGTTCGCTTGAGTGCACGTGGAAGAGCTAGGTACTGTCAGTGATTGGAAGTCTGTGGTTGGAAAAATATCTACGATGAATGATGTCATAATAGTTTCTAGAATGGGAACCTGGCAACACTCCCTTTGGGACAGCCCCCCTCCCCTCCCCCTCACACACACACCTCTCTACCTCTCTTTCTCTACCTCTCTCTCTTTCTCTACCTCTCTCTCTCCACCTTTCTCTCTCTCCTCCATGCTTACCAGCATCCGTCACAGCAGTGATCAGGGCTTCAGATTGAAGTCTTGGCAGGTGCCTCTGAGGGGTTTACCTCTAATCTATTCATTCAGGTTCACACCCCCAGACTTGGCTTGTCTCCACCAGGTTTGGGTGCTTATGTAATTTCATTCTGTGTATCCGCATGTAAGGGGTTGGAATAGACTGGGCAGGTATCAGGAGAGAAGGGGTTCTGTGACAGAGTTACACACACACACACACACACACACACACACACACACACACACACCACTGTGCATGTTGCTGTCTGCTTTTGGGAGTGTTGATGGTGTTTGTGGTGGCACTAAAAGCTCGCCCTGTGTTGGGCAGACAGTAAATGGGTGCTAATGAGAGTGGTAGTGTTGTTTGTCTCGAGGGAGAAACACACCAGCAGCACCTGGAGCCCATGTGAAACACGCATGTTGCATCGCTCTGACCCCATCTGTCCTCCACTCTCCCTCTTCTCTTTCGCTCAGTTTTTCTTGATTTCTGCTCCTCTATCCCTCTCTCTGTTCCACCCCCTCTTCTCTCTGTCTTCCCCTCCATCTTTGTTTTACTCTTTCTGGACCCACTATTGTAATGTCTCTACTTCCAAACATACACAGCCTGCTTCCCATGAACTGGTGTCACCTCTGGTCTGTCTGCCTGCCTGCCTGCCTGCCTGCCTGCCTGCCTGCCTGCCTGCCTGTCTGTCTGTCTGTCTCTGCCTGTCTGCCTGTCTGCCTGCCTGCCTGCCCTTTTCTCCTGTCGATTGTTCTTTGATTCCTTTTGCGGTCTCTAAGTATTTCCTCCTTCCAGCGACATCATCAAGTTTCTGCTTCTTACATATGCCCTTCCTGTATCAGAGTTCAGGCTTCGTCAGGGGCAGCTGCCCACACGCACACACACACACACACACACACACACACACACACACACACACACACACACACACACACACACACACACACACACACACACACACACACAGTATATATTCATTCTTTTTACACCTTGTGAACTCCACTTAAGCTGACATGCCCAGAGAATTCCACCCACACGCACACATACACACACACGCACACACACTGTGTATTCATTTACAAGCAACCGTGCAGTGTTCCTGTGTCACTGACAGAGTAATGAGTGGGCTACTGTGGCTCCCTGCACGGGAGGCAAGGCTGTTGTGCCAAACAACGTCCCAATCGCCATGGTGATCCCTCTGTTTCATCTCTGCGTTTGCTCCGAGCCGTAAACACCAGCTCTGTCTCAAATCTGGAACCAGAGCCTCTCTTTTCAACTAATTAAGTTTACTGTATGTTATGTCACAGCAAGTGGTTCCATGTCCTGGCTTTGACCACTATTCAGTTTAGCCTACTGGGCCCTGTAGGAGAAGTGGTTCATGGTATTGTGTGTGTCTGGCAGACGCTCACCCTGGCTGTTGTAGTGTCTGGCAGACCCTGACACTTGACCCTTGATGTCACAACGTCATGTGACTTTTATCTCCAGGTTTCTCTCTCCATGACAGGCCTTTGTCAGGGGCTCCATGTGTCAGGGTGGGGCTGCTGTCTTTATTGTGTGGGAGGCTTTGGGAGTGTGTGTGCATTGTGTTCATGTTAGGGAGGGTGTAGGTAGTTACGTGTGTGTGTGTGTCCTGACCTGACAATGGGCTACAGGACCATAAGGAGCGGCTGTCTTTCACCTTTCATCTTCTCAGAGAACAGTCTCCTGTTTCATTCTCACCACTTAGCTCCTCTGACACAATGCTTTCAAAACCATTGTGTGTGTGTAGTGTCTGTAGGAAAGAGAGGGCTGTGCCTACTGTAGGTACGCTTTACTATCTTGTCACCTGTTAGTTGACCTGTTTTAGGTTACCTTGTATGAACCCTGCGTCAACTTCCTGTTCTCTTTCCCTGTGCTCTGCTTGTGGTAGAGGCTAAGCTAACTGGGTCGGTGCTCTGCTCGTTGTAGAGGCTAAGCTAACTGGGTCGGTGCTCTGCTCGTGGTAGAGGCTAAGCTAGCTGGGTCTGTGTTCTGTTCGTGGTAGAGGCTAAGCTAGCTGTGTCTGTGCTCTGTGGTAGAAGCTAAGCTAGCTGGGTCTGTGCTCTGCTCGTGGTAGAGGCTACGCTAGCTGGGTCTGTGTTCTGCTCGTGGTAGAGGCTAAGCTAGCTGGGTCTGTGCTCTGCTCGTGGTAGAGGCTAAGCTACCTGGGTCTGTGCTCTGCTTGTGGTAGAGGCTAAGCTAGCTGGGTCTGTGTTCTGCTCGTGGTAGAGGCTAAGCTAGCTGGGTCTGTGTTCTGTTCGTGGTAGAGGCTAAGCTAGCTGGGTCTGTCTGAAACTGTGTTTGTCCTTCGGTGTGCCAGGTCTGACATGGTGATATGGTCTCAAAGGAAGACAAAGACCTCAGAAAATAGTTCAGCATGTTCTTTCCAACCCCTCCTAGGACTCTGCATTAAATACACCTGCCGTCCTCTCCCTTTGACTCGCTTTGATATCCTGTTTATATCTCCCCTCCCTCCCCTTAACAATACCAAACAATACACCTTTATTTAGCCCTGCCTACCCACACTTACCTCCCCACCCCTCAGCCCCAGGCCCTGCTATGACCCTCCCCAACACCAAAACCGGCTCGGCAACAGCTCTGTGACCTTCCGTGGGCCGGTCTCACACGCTCCTCCATGTTTTCATCTCTGGGGCCGATGTCGTCAGTCGAGGCTGGCCTAGCCGTGGGGAACGAGCGCAGCATTACGTGTTCATCTAGAAATATATCAGTCGGCAAACCCTGTGATGCTCAGGGCCCCTGGGATACCTCCTTATCTGGAGAGAGGGAGGGACGGGGGGGTAGGCCAGGTCTGGGGGAGTCACGGTGGGGTGTAGGATGGAAGAAGTTAGCCAGGGAGGGTGGGGCTCTTCTACACTGGAGCATGGTTGGGCTGGAGGGGTTACTTTTAGCAAAAACTCTTGTTTTCGTTTGTGTCTGTGTGCTTTCTGGGGGTGTGTGTACGTGTTTTTTGTGCGTGCGTGTGTGTGTGGAGGCTGGATAATTGGAGTGTGTGCTGTTTGGGGATTAGAAGGATGCCCTTCACAGCAATCAGGATCAGTATTCCTGCTCTAATGATCCTGTGAGGAGCCTATTCCCAAAGCCCCTCCCCCTCCCACTACCCCCAAGCTTCTCATCACCTCTCTCCCCCCCCCCCCCCCTCCCTCCCTCGCTCTGCTTTCTAGGAACCCAGCTCTCGCCCACACAATCACACTCTCTCCCTCCCTTTCATTCTTCATCTCAAGTACCCCCCCCACTTCTCTTCCTGTCAGTCTGCTCTGCTTCGCCAACCCCCCAAGTGCACTCTGTGTGACGGGGGAGAGGTGCGGGGGAGGGGGGCTGGAGGGGTGCGGGGTAGGGGGGGGGGGGGGGTGGAGGAGGGGTAGGGGGGGTGGAGGGGGGGTGGAAGAGGGGAAACAGGGCCCGTAGGCACATCTGTTAGTTGCGTCTCTTAGGTAACAGCTCTCCTACCCATAGAGAAAGAATGAAACTGAGGGTTTGTTCTGACTTCCTGCCCTCCGTCCCCTGGCTTTGGGCAGCCCCCCAGGAGCGCTCTCTCTTTCTACTCTCTCTCTCTCCCACTCTCTCCCCGGCCACCTCTCTGCCTCCCTCTGGCTCTCATCTTGCCTCTCTTTGTCTATTGCTCATTCTCTTCCCTCCTACTCTCTGTTTCTGTCTTTCTAAAAGAGATACGTGTCTCTCGGTGAAGGCCTGTTTTTTTTTCGACAACCTTTGTCTGACCAGCTGGGCTACAGAAGACTTGCTGGAGCACAGGCTGGGCTCCAGAAGACTTGCTGCAGCACAGGCTGGGCTCCAGAAGACTTTCTGCAGCACAGGCTGGGCTCCAGAAGACTTGCTGGAGCACAGGCTGGGCTACAGAAGACTTGCTGGAGCACAGGCTGGGCTCCAGAAGACTTGCTGCAGCACAGGCTGGGCTCCAGAAGACTTTCTGCAGCACAGGCTGGGCTCCAGAAGACTTGCTGGAGCACAGGCTGGGCTCCAGAAGACTTGCTGGAGCACAGGCTGGGCTCCAGAAGACTTGCTGCAGCACAGGCTGGGCTCCAGAAGACTTTCTGCAGCACAGGCTGGGCTCCAGAAGACTTGCTGCAGCACAGGCTGGGCTCCAGAAGACTTTCTGCAGCACAGGCTGGGCTCCAGAAGACTTGCTGCAGCACAGGCTGGGCTCCAGAAGACTTGCTGCAGCACAGGCTGGGCTCCAGAAGACTTGCTGCAGCACAGGCCCACGTTATGCAAGGTCATCCTATATGACGAACAATATTTCTTCTAACTTAGTTTCTTGTTTGGACATGTCTTGGTAGGTGGGTATACTGTGACTCTGAGAAGTGGTCATCCCAGCGTGTGTGTAACCATGACTACCCCTGCTTCATCAGCGATGGATTAAAAGCTAGGTCATGTTTAAGATGGCGGCGAGAGAGTGTGCTTGTAACATCACTCGTGACAGGACGACGTGGAGTTTATTGCTCTGTGGTCAAAAATCAATCAGACACAGAGTCATTGGGATGTATAGAATATTTGAACAATAGTTGCTGGATAGCTGTAATTAGATTCACTTAACAAGTAGGAAAAAGCATTTTTGCTAAATGGTGCCAATTTGTCAATGCCTGAGTCCTTTCTCTTTTCACTCATTTTGTAGCTGGAGAAATGTTTTAGCCCAGTGTGTCTAAAGTGATCACCAAAGTCTAAACGCTATTGTCTTTATATCAAGAAGAGGATACTTAATTGCAGTCCATGTTTAGACGGAGAACCCCGGCCTGTCTAAGCACTCTGCCTCTGCTGAGCTCCTGTTAGGCACTTTGCCAAACGTGCAAGTGCTCCAGACAAAACAGCGCTAATCACATTTGATAGATTGATTAGCAGTTAAAAGCTTCTCTTTCTTATATGGAATCAATACATTCCAAATGCTGCCATCCTGTCGACGCGCAGCCCGCTCGACTTCATGTCCGCTTTCAGAACTGCCGATCGATGCGGCAGCCGGCTAATCGGATGAAGCCTCGCTCATATCCGTCCTGGTGTGGAAACTGGAGGTGAAGGCAGGGAACGGAGAGCCCTCCACATAACCCTCCCCTGTCTCCTGTCTCAATGAACAAAGAAATATGGAGCTCTTATAGATTGCTGAAAGTCTTCCAATAACAGTCTCTCTTTTTCTCTCTCTTTCTCCTCCTCGCAATGTTCCTGGGTTGTCTGGACAGAATGACTAAGTGTGACGTGAGGAACTACCTGGAAAATATTTATAGTGTTCCAGTAGCAGCAGTTCGCACCAGGATACAATACTGTAAGTACCTCCCCCCCCCCCCCCCCCCCCCCCCCCACACACACACACACACACACATACAAATACACACATTTACAAACACACAGCAACAGTAAGTACTTCAGGACCAGACTTTCACCAGAGTGCAGACAGGTTCACCACGACCAGAACATGGAGCACCTCCGCCACTTCAACAGGCACTAACACGCACGGTCCGCGCCCAAGCACTTCCAGTACTAGGTCTGTTGCACCACAAACACATACACACACACACACACACACAGGTCAGGCCCCCTGGAGATGGATCCTCTGCAGGGTGAGAACTGGGGGATAGGGGGGGGGGGGGGGGACAGTCAGATGGCTGAGCGGTGAGGGAGTCGGGCTAGTAATCAGAAGGTTGCCAGTTCGATTCCCGGCTGTGCCAAATGACGTTGTGTCCTTGGGCAAGGCACTTCACCCTACTTGCCTCGGGGGGAATGTCCCTGTACTTACTGTAAGTCGCTCTGGATAAGAGCGTCTGCTAAATGACTAAATGTAAATGTAACATACAAACAGTTGACAAGCCACTGGAACACTGCATGGCAGAGAGGCAGCGCCTGGCTCTTGGTTCCAGTGCTTTCTTCAGCTGTCGTCTCAGGGAAGCTCAAGCACAAGAGCATGTTCTGCAGGACTGCATGATCTACATAACATTCCTTTCTCTTGTTATCAATGAACAAACTGGAACAGACTGATACAATGTTCTAGAAGTCTCTGCAGGTCCCTTTCACTTGATATCAAGTTTTAAGTCCAACTTTTTGTCTCAGATTCAATCAATATGAACATAGGGAAGTTTTGAAAACAACTGAAAGGAAGAAAGAGCTGGAGCCCAGAGCGTGTATCATGTATTCTGGTTCACTTTCCTTCAAAAACAAGCTCCGTGATGATTACCGGTTGTGATTACCGGTCGTGACTATGTAGCATTATGAGCTAGTCCCTTTCTTATTTTATTGGCAGAGAGGAGACAGTTTTGGAACGGATAGCTTTGCTAGCGGTTAGCGTGCCTATCTGGGCTCAGATCCCCCACAGCTCCTAACCTTACAGTCTTGCTGCCACAGCACTGTGGTCTCCAAGACGATCCCAGGACACCCCTGCACTCCTCCTCACACACACGCGTGCACATACAAACCTACTGTGGGGGTCTAAGTGGGCCAAGCATGGTTACACAACCACCCCCTTCTCCCCTTCTCCCTTTGCACCCCCCCCCCCCCCCCCCCCTTCTTCCTTTTACAGTTGAGCAGGATCATAGAGTCAGGCCGAGCGTTATATCATTGACTAAATGATCCTTGTGGCTTTTTATGGGGGAGGAAATGTTTGGGGTTAGCATGGCCTGTTTAGAGGCTCTTTTACAAGGGTAAAAATGTGCACGCTCCTGGAGGAACAGGGGGGGAAGGGGGGTAGGAAGGGGGCGGGGAACCTGGAGAGGGACGGATGGGAGGTGAGGGGGAGTTCGCCGAAGGGAGGAGGGAGGATGGGTGTGACACCAGCCTGTCACTGAGACTGCTGTGTTGGCAGAGCCTCGCAGGAGCCCTCTACCCTTGGAGGAAAGAAGACCGATCTAGAGAGAGAGAGCGACGCTCTGTTGGGTAACATGGAGGAAAACCCATCAGGGTTGTGTTTATGAGTGGAGGGTCTGGTCCTCTTTAAAAGCAGGGGAAAAGGGAAGCCCCTGGGGAGGGAGGCGAGGGAGGGAGGCGAGGGAGGGAGGCGAGGGAGGGCGGCGAGGGGCCCCCCAGGCGATCTGGAGGTGCGTCAGAGAAGGTATCCCGCCCTGCACCAGGGTTCCACTCCATTGGCAGTGTAAAGAGGGGAACGGGCTTGGAGAACGAGGGGCGCAAACGACCCCTTTCTTCCCATCGCCTACGGCGGGGGTATTTTGGAAGGCGTTGCCACGGTTACCCCTCCCGCTCCGGGGTCTGTAACGTGATAGCCGTCTGCCAGACCACAGGCCCAAAACCAGAGAGGGTGATTAGGAATTACTTGTTCGTTTTTTTTTTTTTGTGCGTGTGTTTTGTAAGTGCCTTTTTATCATCTACATAGCAACCCACATTTTACCTGATTCATCTAGATTTATTGTGCGTGTGTGTGTGTGTGTGTGTGTGTGAGACTTTCCTTCTCATGGCGCTAAGGATGTGGGGTCTCCGCATAGGGGTTTCCCCCACAACCAGAGATCCTGAATGTGACACACACACACACGTCTCTAACACCTACATAGGGGCCACTAACCGTGTGTTTGTGTGTGTGTGTGTGTGTGTTTACAACCATGCTAAGGGCTTTCCCTGAGCTGTGGGTCTGGCTGTTGATTATTACACAAAACACACCTATGTTCGCACACACACACACACAAACGTACCAACTCCAACACACACCTCCATATGTGCACACACACATATGGACTCAAATATCTCATTACAGTGGAATGTTTACCTCGTGATTCATGTCATAAACTGTTCCCATGACAACAGCAGTTACGGTGAAGACCCACAGTGAGTTTTCAAGGTGGAAAAATGCTGTTGCTTTGTCACTTTTTTCTGCCCGTTTGTAAGTTTTTCTACTGTTTGGTTAATCTTCATTGGTTTAAGGAACCAACTGTTGGTCTCCTGGTTGTGTGGTGAAGTCTCTCTCCCTCTCTCGGTTATCCTCTCCCTCTCTCGGTTATCCTCTCCCTCACCCTCACGCTTTCTCTCATCCCCTCCCCCTCTCTCTTCCCCCTCTCTCTTCCCCCTCTCTCTCCCCCCTACTCCCTCTCTCTTCCCTCTCTCCCCCCTACTCCCTCTCTCTTCCCCCTCTCTCCCCCCTACTCCCTCTCTCTTCCCCCTCCCTCTCCCCCCTACTCCCTCTCTCTTCCCTCTCCCCTCCCCCCTCTTCCCCCTTCTCCCCCTCTCTTCCCTCTCTTCTCCCTTCTTCCCCCCCCTTCTCCCCCTCTCTCCCCCCCCCCTTAACTCCCCCCCTCTTCCCCCCCTCTCTTCTCCCTCTCTCTCCCCCCTTCTCCCTCTCTCCCCCCTACTTCCCCCCCCCCCTCCCCCTTCTCCCTTCGGAACGGACGGGAGAGTTTCATGTTGACGGCATGTTAGAATAAGCACACCAACTAACTAAATCACAGAAGAAGCCGTATAAACTGAAACCCTTACAATAACCCCCCTCCCTTCGCTGTCCCTCTCTCTCTGTCACTTTCGGTCTCCTTTCTCTCTTGATTACTCTATCTCTCTACAGGTACGAACAAGAAAATAAATCACCTGAACCAGAAAGTGAAGAGGCCTGATTACAAAGTGGCGTACATTCAATTGGTGAGCTGACACACACACACACACACACGTATTATGCGACGTGGGTAGCAGGTATTTACAGTACCCTGACTCCCAGCTGGTTAACAGTGAGGTGGAGACGCAGGTTTCTCAGTAGCACCCCGGGGCTGGTGGTGTTGCCCGGGAGGTGGGGTTGGGGGTTTGGGTTTCTGTGGGGGTGTTATTAAAACAACATCCCCCTCCATCCAGAGGAATCTCTCCCCATGCAGACATGCCGCTTTTCTAAGAACCAGTTGGACTCGGTGGCCTCTCACTCATCCCTTCTCATTGTAGACCGCCCCCACACCACCCACAGAGTGGCTCTGCTCTTATTAGAACTGTGGAAACATACGTAAGCGCTGCCCTCTCAAGACAGACAGCCACAGGCACCGCTGGGCCCCCCGCTGGGCCCCCCCGCTGGGCCCCCCCGCTGGGCCCCCCCGCCATCTTGCTGCTGTCCTCTTGGGAACCCCTTAAGTCTCACATCCACAGACACGCTCTGTCTCGCTAGAGACTGGGGCTAGAGACAGATACAGACTGGGGTTAGAGAGAGAGACAGACTGGGGCTAGAGAGACAGACAGACTGGGGTTAGAGAGAGAGACGGACTGGGGCTAGAGAGAGAGACAGACAGACTGGGGCTAGAGAGAGAGAAAGACTGGGGCTAGAGACACAGACAGATTGGGGCTAGAGAGAGAGACAGACTGGGGCTAGAGAGAGAGACAGACTGGGGCTAGAGAGAGAGACAGACTGGGGCTAGAGAGACAGACAGACAGACTGGGGCTAGAGAGACAGACAGACTGGGGCTAGAGAGAGAGACAGACTGGGGTTAGAGAGACAGACAGACTGGGGCTAGAGAGACAGACAGACTGGGGTTAGAGAGAGAGACAGACTGGGGCTAGAGAGAGAGACAGACTGGGGTTAGAGAGACAGACAGACTGGGGCTAGAGAGACAGACAGACTGGGGCTAGAGAGACAGACAGACTGGGGTTAGAGAGAGAGACAGACTGGGGTTAGAGAGAGAGACGGACTGGGGCTAGAGAGAGAGACAGACTGGGGCTAGAGAGAGAGACAGACTGGGGCTAGAGAGAGAGACAGACTGGGGCTAGAGAGAGAGACAGACTGGGGCTAGAGAGAGATACGGACTGGGGCTAGAGAGACAGACAGACTGGGGCTAGAGAGACAGAACGACAGACTGGGGCTAGAGAGACAGAACGACAGACTGGGGCTAGAGAGACAGAACGACAGACTGGGGCTAGAGAGACAGAACGACAGACTGGGGCTAGAGAGACAGACAGACTGGGGCTAGAGAGACAGACAGACTGGGGCTAGAGACAGATACAGACTGGGGCTAGAGTGAGAGACAGACTAGGGCTAGAGGCACAGACAGACTGGGGCTAGAGGCACAGACAGACTGGGGCTAGAGAGACAGATACAGACTGGGGCTAGAGAGAGACAGACTGGGGCTAGAGAGACAGATACAGACTGGGGCTAGAGAGACAGACAGACTGGGGCTAGAGAGACAGACAGACTGGGGCTAGAGAGACAGACAGACTGGGGCTAGAGACACAGACAGACTGGGGCTAGAGGCACAGACAGACTGGGGCTAGAGAGACAGACAGACTGGGGCTAGAGAGACAGACAGACTGGGGCTAGAGAGACAGACAGACTGGGGCTAGAGAGACAGACAGACTGGGGCTAGAGAGACAGACAGACTGGGGCTAGAGAGACAGACAGACTGGGGCTAGAGAGACAGACAGACTGGGGCTAGAGAGAGAGACAGACTGGGGCTAGAGAGACAGACAGACTGGGGCTAGAGAGAGAGACAGACTGGGGCTAGAGAGACAGACGGACTGGGGCTAGAGAGACAGACAGACTGGGGCTAGAGAGACAGACAGACTGGGGCTAGAGAGACAGACAGACTGGGGCTAGAGAGACAGACAGACTGGGGCTAGAGAGACAGACAGACTGGGGCTAGAGAGACAGACAGACTGGGGCTAGAGAGACAGACAGACTGGGGCTAGAGAGAGAGACAGACTGGGGCTAGAGAGACAGACAGACTGGGGCTAGAGAGACAGACAGACTGGGGCTAGAGAGACAGACAGACTGGGGCTAGAGAGACAGACAGACAGACTGGGGCTAGAGAGACAGACAGACAGACTGGGGCTAGAGAGACAGACAGACTGGGGCTAGAGAGAGAGACAGACTGGGGCTAGAGAGACAGACAGACTGGGGCTAGAGAGACAGATACAGACTGGGGCTAGAGAGACAGACAGACTGGGGCTAGAGAGACAGACAGACTGGGGCTAGAGAGACAGACAGACTGGGGCTAGAGAGACAGATACAGACTGGGGCTAGAGAGACAGACAGACTGGGGCTAGAGAGACAGACAGACTGGGGCTAGAGAGAGAGACAGACTGGGGCTAGAGAGACAGACAGACTGGGGCTAGAGAGAGAGACAGACTGGGGCTAGAGAGACAGATACAGACTGGGGCTAGAGAGACAGACAGACTGGGGCTAGAGAGACAGACAGACTGGGGCTAGAGAGACAGACAGACTGGGGCTAGAGAGACAGACAGACTGGGGCTAGAGAGACAGATACAGACTGGGGCTAGAGAGACAGACAGACTGGGGCTAGAGAGAGAGACAGACTGGGGCTAGAGAGAGAGACAGACTGGGGCTAGAGAGACAGACAGACTGGGGCTAGAGAGAGAGACTGGGGCTAGAGAGACAGACAGACTGGGGCTAGAGAGAGAGACTGGGGCTAGAGAGACAGACAGACTGGGGCTAGAGAGACAGACAGACTGGGGCTAGAGAGAGAGACTGGGGCTAGAGAGACAGACAGACTGGGGCTAGAGAGAGAGACTGGGGCTAGAGAGACAGATACAAACTGGGGCTAGAGAGACAGACAAACTGGGGCTAGAGAGAGAGACTGGGGCTAGAGAGACAGATACAAACTGGGGCTAGAGAGACAGACAGACTGGGGCTAGAGAGAGAGACTGGGGCTAGAGAGACAGATACAAACTGGGGCTAGAGAGAGAGACAGACTGGGGCTAGAGAGAGAGACTGGGGCTAGAGAGACAGATACAAACTGGGGCTAGAGAGAGAGACAGACTGGGGCTAGAGAGACAGACAGACTGTGGCTAGAGAGACAGACTGGGGCTAGAGAGACAGATACAAACTGGGGCTAGAGAGACAGACAGACTGGGGCTAGAGAGACAGACAGACTGGGGCTAGAGAGACAGACAGACTGGGGCTAGAGAGAGAGACAGACTGGGGCTAGAGAGACAGACAGACTGGGGCTAGAGAGACAGACAGACTGGGGTTAGAGAGAGGGCTCTATGGATCTCCAGGGTCACTACCTTCACACCTGCATCTGACGTCAGATCCTGGGCCCGTTTGAACCCCCCCAACCTCCATTTGAAGTTTCTTCTCTTTGAAATCATACAACCCCCCTGCCCCACACCCCCGTTGAAAGTAAACAAACAAACAAAGTCTTATTTCATGAAGTCTTTGATGGGAATATGAAGAGATGCTTTTGTTTTCTGCTGGGCTGGTTTGATGCTGCCCAGATCAGCCACTGGCGGCGTAGACCTATTGTTCCCCCACAGGTTCAGACATCCATCCTGAAACGGATGAATAATTGAAGCGGTCTAAACATGACAGTTTGAAAGACGATACATAATTGAAGCATCCATGAGACTTCCTCTTGTCTAAAACTCGTTCTTCCTGAGAGCCTTTGTGTGTGTGCGTGCGTGCGCGCGCGCGTGTGTGTCTCTGGAAACCTAACGTGGAAGACGTCTGTCTCGCACCAGTCACGCACAACTATCAGAGGTGTGAGCATGCATAAACTGGCCCATCAGGCTTCAAACACACACACACTCGTACACAGCTTGTGACACAACACACAGCCCTGAGACATGCACACACACACACACACTCGTACACAGCTTGTGACACAACACACAGCCCTGAGACATGCACACACACACACTCGTACACAGCTTGTGACACAACACACAGCCCTGAGACATGCACACACACACACACACACACACACACACACACTCGTACACAGCTTGTGACACAACACACAGCCCTGAGACATGCACACACACACACACACACACTCGTACACAGCTTGTGACACAACACACAGCCCTGAGACATGCGCACACACACACACACACACTCGTACACAGCTTGTGACACAACACACAGCCCTGAGACATGCACACACACACACACACTCGTACACAGCTTGTGACACAACACACAGCCCTGAGACATGCACACACACACACACACACACTCGTACACAGCCTGTGACACAACACACAGCCCTGAGACATGCACACACACACACACACTCGTACACAGCTTGTGACACAACACACAGCCCTGAGACATGGTTCCAGGAGTGTCTCGTGGGCTTGGCATGAAGGATCTCCTGGATGAGTCTGTCTGAACAGGAGCAGCACTCAAACATGGACTCTCCAGACTTAAATGCCCTCGATATAGAAAACCCATAAGATCCTGCTTATTTCTCTGGCAAGTTTGCAGAAAAACATGCTCACACACACGGACACACACAACTCAGGGGAGAAAAAAACTTTCTTTTGCAGCGGTGGATAGAAAACAAGATTGTTCCTAATTGACTCCACATGTGGGGGAGTGTTCTGTGGCTCTCCCTCCCTCCCTCCCTCCCTCCCTCCCTCCCTCCCTCCCTCCCTCCCTCCCTCCCTCCCTCCCTCCCTCCCTCCCTCCCTCCCTCCCTCCCTCCCTCCCTCCCTCCCTCCCTCCCTCCCTCCCTCCCTCCCTCCCTCCCTCCCTCCCTCCCTCCCTCCCTCCCTCCCTCCCTCCCTCCCTCCCTCCCTCCCTCCCTCCCCCCCTCCGCTAATATTCCAGCAGTAATATGGAGGGTCTCTGTTATTCCCCCCCCTCCCTCCCTCTCTCTCTGTCTTTCCCTGCATACCCTAGCTTGTGGTTGAGGGGAGGCCTTGTGTTAGCAGGGTTCCGTGACGGCCATTTTTCTCAGGGCGAGGGGGACCCCACTACAGGGAAAAGGAGCGTTTTTTGTGTGTGAGAGGGAGGGAGGGTTGAGTAATGTGGGGGGCCGAGGGAGGGTTGGGTAGGGGGGTGACGGAGGGCATGGTGGAGTTATGCCAGAACAGGAAGGATCCAGAGACGGGGGGGGGGGGGGCAGGGTGGGGGGGGGGCAGGGGGGTTGGAGTAAGAGTGCTGAGGAGGAGGAGCTGGGAGCTGAGGGGTGAAGGAGGTTCAACAGCCCAAAATGAAGGCTACACTTCAGTGGCTTGGTCCTGGATTCTAGGGTCCTGGTACTCTGGGTCAGAGTTTCATGCACAGCAAAGACTAGCCTGGAATGACTGGTGTTGGCCTAGGTTGACTGGTGGGTGGTTTGCGCATCATGCAGGCAGGCAGACAGGCAGGCAGGCAGGCAGGCAGGCAGGCAGGCAGGCAGGCAGGCAGGCAGGCAGGCAGTCAGGCAGACAAACAGATGTGTTCAGGTGTTGTCTGGTGCAGCAGGCTCCTTGGTTGTGAGGGAGTTGCACATCTCTGTATATAACACAATAAACCCTCATCATGATCTCATTCTGTAGTAAATATCTTACTTGTGCTTTTGAGCTCTCTCCCACCCCCACCCACACGTGCGCGCACGCACACACACAAACACACACACTATATACACACCATAGGTGAGTGAGACTGTAGTTAGGGAAGATCCAGCTGACCTTCACATAGGAACACACCCAGTGAAGGATGACCAAGACACCATGACTCAGTAGGGGGCAGAATATTTAAGGGTTTATTACTTCCATCAAACCTACGCCTCATGCACTCAGAGGCCAACTTGCCAGGTCTCTATTGTTAAGGAAACATGCAGCCGCTGTTAGGCATGCATCACGCCATCCAGACGCCATCCAGACGCCATCCAGACGCCCCTTCAGCTAGCGTGTGTGTCAGCGCTTGTTGTTTGTCCCCGCGTTGCTGAGTTTCCCGGAAGATGTGAACAACATGTTTGATGCTCTGGTCACCAAAGGCCAAACACCAATCAGATCGTCGGGCTCCCCTGAGCGTGCTCTACTGGATTACAGCTAAACAACACAGGACTTCCCCACTCTCCATCACTCTCTCTTTCACTCTTTGTTGCTCTCTCTCTCTCTCTCTCCTCTCTCCCCTCTCTCTCTGTGTCTCTGTCTCTCTCTGTCACGGACAGAGGGAGGGAGAATGTCAGTGGAAGAGCAGGAACATGGTGAAGGAAGGAGCGGGGTGTGAGGGGCAGGATGTAGGTGGTCCGTCTGATCTGACACTAGATGGCAACGTTTTGCTGTGCAAGGAGACCCTTCCTCCAACCCCCCTTCTGCCTCTGACGGCTGCTCCAACCTCTCCTCTCCCCTCTTATCCTGTCCTATCTTCTCCTCTATTCTCTTCTGTGTAATCCTCTCGTCTGCTCTTATTGACTCCTTATTGCACAATACTTGATGCAACCCCACTTGGGATGTATGGAGTGGGGGGGCTAGAGAGAGAGAGAGGGGGGGGGGGGGAGAGAGAGAGAGAGAGAGAGAGAGGGGGAGGGAGGAGTGAGGCCCTGTCAAGGCTAAAGCAGGATGACCCCCCTCTCTCTGTCTCTCTGCACTCCCTTACCCCTTCTCCCCCCTCCTCACCTCCTCCCTTTGTTCCTGTTGACCTCGGGTAGCCCCCACGCTCTGGACCTGGAGGTGCTGAATAAGGGGGCGAGGGGAAATCCTGCTTATCTGTGTGGAATTTTATTATTTTCAACTATTTGGCTCATGATTGCTTGCCTCCCCTCCCTCTTCCTCATCCTCCTCTACCTTGTCACGCAAACTCTGGGTCGTCGCCCCTTCATCGCCCCTCGGTTTCTCTCTCCCTCAGTCCCTCACCTCCAGTCTGCAGAGTTATTCACGTTAGGCTAAACTCTCTATTTCTGCTGGTTGTCGTTCCCCTCCTTCTACCTCTTCTTTCCCTCCCTTGTTTACCCTCCTGTTCAGTTCAGTTCAGCATGCTTTGAGGCAGGCAGGCAGGAACATACGTTGACAGTGCCTCAGCAGTGGAAACACACAAAGTGGAAACAGTTGAACTTGTACTGCATGTGCAGATCGCTACCCAGCATGCAACACACAACATTTTTACTTTGGAATGGCACGTATCGAGGTGTTTCACCTGGTTCTGTGTCTGTCTGTCCCACAGAAACATGATTTATCAGGTTTTAATGTGGGACAACTGCCACAAAGACGGCGATACTCAGTCATGTGTTTGGCAGCTTTAGTGCGTTGATGAGTGCATGTGCGTGTTAGTGACTGTGTTTGTTGGTGTGTTTGTCAGAGAGAAGGACAAGGAATGTGAGTAGGTTTCATAAGAGCGGAGAAGACAGAATATGAATTATAGAAAAGTGAGTCTGGTCTCTGGCGTCCGGCTTGCGTCTTCACACCCACACACTTTCCACTTTGTACTAACACAGATAGACCACAATACTGAGGACATTTAGATTTTTCTCTTTCTCACGCACACACACACATGTGTACGCATGCACACGCACGCACACACACACTATCTGGGCCGCCCTTGTACTGCACAACCTGTTTCATCCTCTCCATCTCTCAGGATCTTGAATTTTCTCCTCCTTGTTTCCTCTCCTATTTCCTGCATAACTTAGACACACACACACACACACACACAGACTATAACTTGCTGATTATGCCTGACCTTCCATCCTTACACGGCTGTCACTTTGATCAGCCAATCAACATCAGGCGCCACCCAGGTTTGCTCTGGGATGACCGCACCACTGATGCAGCCTGCTGATAGGAGCTGCTGCATTTCCTGTTTTTGGTGGTTTTATTTGTTTATTTCTTCCTCAAACAGCTGGTCCTCACATTCCTCTGAACGGGGGTGACGGGGGGGTAGGGGCGGGTAGGGTTGGGGGGTTGGGAGAAAGCTATAGATAGTGGGGCTGAATGTGTGCTTGAACAGGGAGAGGAGGTTGGAGATTGAGCTGAGAGGGATTTGGGGAGGGGGTGGGGGGGCGTAATCCTGTCCTTGTTGTTGTTGCCGTCCAAGTGACCAGCCATGTGGCTGAGCCGAGACAAGCGTGTTCAAGACCCTGGTGAGCCAGAGAGAGGCTCTATTACCAGGGTTCAGTGTCTACTGAAGAAGCCTAATACAGCCATGCCTTGGACAAGCCCAGACATGCTCCCACAGGTCTGTCTCTGGGCAGAACAGCAGGGAGCTGTGCGTGTGTCTGTGTGTCTGTGTGTGTGTGTTTATTGGTGACCCTATAGAAACCAGAGACCCAGCACCAGTGGCGGCTCTTGGTCTTGGATCTGTCCCAGCCAGGGGGCTGTCTGTACGGGAGGCAGACGGGGGGGGGGGGAGACCGGGGGGGGGGGGGGAGGGAGGGAGGGATAGAGAGGGAGGGAGACGGGGGGGGGGGGGGGGAGAGAGGGAGGGAGGGAGACGGGGCGAGAGGGAGACGGGGGGGGAGGGAGGGAGGGAGGGAGAGAGAGAGAGAGAGGGAGGGAGACGGGTGGGGGTGGGGGAGGGAGACGGAGGGAGACGGGGCGGGAGGGAGATGGGGGGGGAGGGAGGGAGGGAGGGAGGGAGAGGGAGATGGGGAGATGGGGGGGGGGGGGGAGGGAGAGAGAGGTAGATGGGGGGGAGGGAGGGAGGGAGAGAGAGGGAGATGGGGGGGAGGGAGGGAGGGAGAGAGAGGGAGATGGGGGGGGGGGGAGGGAGGGAGGGAGACGGGAGGGAGGGAGGGAGAGAGAGGGAGGGAGAACAGGGAGAGGGAGGCAGGGTGGGTGGGAGGAGGAGGAAATCAGGGAGAGGGTGTCACAGGGGCAGAGAGGGTGTCACAGGGGCAGAGAGGGTGTCACAGGGGCAGAGAGGGTGTCACAGGGGCAGAGAGGGTGTCACAGGGGCAGAGAGGGTGTCACAGGGGCAGAAAGAACGACAGAATGGAGGGAAAATTAGAAGCATTTAGCCTGGAACAGAAAAGGAAACAAACAGACCTAGAACCAACTCGTGTTAAATGAGTCTAGTTGTCAGCATTTTTAATGGAGTCTTTTCATATGCATCATGTGCAAACTGAGAGCTGAGTTATTTGGTTGAGAGCGGCGGTAGAGATGTCGGTAATTAAGAGTAATTTGTGCGGGGGCAGGGTCGTGACCCCGGCCAACCGACAACAGGATGCCAGCTCTCACTGACATTCTCCCTCACATCAAGAAATGGTTTCTAGCTATTTCTGCTCTGTTCCCCTCCCCTTTTCTCTCTGACAGAAAGATTCTCAAGCCATCCTGAATTAAGAGGACTCCTCCTCTCCCTCGCCCGGCCCCCTCTCTCTAGGACAGAGCACTGCTCCCTCGCCCGGCCCCCTCTCCCTCGCCCGGCCCCCTCGCCCGGCCCCCTCTCTCTAGGACAGAGCACTGTTCCTCTCCCTCGCCCGACCCCCTCTCTCTAGGACAGGCTTCACCGTGGTTTACGCCAGTAGCTTCTGTCAAGGAGAGAGTGTGAGAGAGAGCTAAAGTGTTTTTGTGTAAGAGAAAGACTGTGTGTGTTTGAAAGAGAAAGTGAGTGTGTGTGAGAGAGAGAAAGAAGTGTGTGTGTGTGTGAGAGAGAGAGAGAGAAAAAGCAAGAGTGTGAGAGAAAGAGTGAGAGTGAGCATGGCCCACCCAGGGACCTGGCAGGAGAAACAGCAGCTGGCTCTCCTCTTCTCTCTCTCCTGTCCTCTTCTCTCTCTCCTGTCCTCTTCTCTCTCTCCTGTCCTCTCTCCTGTCCTCTTCTCTTCTTCTCTCCTGTCCTCTTCTCTCTCTCCTGTCCTCTCTCTTCTTCTCTCCTCTTCTCTCTCTCCTTTTTTCCTCTCTTCTCTTTATTTCCTCCTGTCCTCTCCTCCCTCTCCTGTCCTGTCCTCTTCTGTCCTCTTCTGTCTCTCCTGTCCTCTCCTGTCCTGTCCTCTCCTGTCTCTCCTGTCTTGTCCTCTTCTGTCCTCTCCTATCCTCTCCTGTCCTCTCTCCTGTCCTCTCCTGTCCTCTCCTGTCTCTCCTGTCCTCCTGTCTCTCCTCTCCTCTCCTGTCTCTCCTGTCCTCTTCTGTCCTCTTCTGTCTAATCACAGACCCCCTTCAAACCATATACACATTCCACACTTGTGAAGTGTTTTGAAAGACACACACACACAGCAGCTAATCCCTGTAGCCTCACCCCTGTGCCATTGCCTGGTTTCTAGTTCTCTGCCAGTGTGTCCAAGGCGGTCAGGTTGGGGTCGACCACACAATGAACACTTCACTGAGACATCCAAGGCCTGCTCCTGCTTCAGATGAACACCTCTCTTCTTGAACATGGTCAGACGGCAGAGGGACCACAGTTTTGCTCTCGCCTACGTTAGGCCGGTGGCCATTAACCACTTTTTGCTTGTAGATGTCTTGAGCTGAAAAGATCAGCTGTTTTGTTGTTGTCCATAGGAACATACTTATCATGCAGATTGCAAGTGCATATACAAATTTGATACAGTAGATATTGAAAACATTTTGTACTTCAACATTTATTTTTCTTAAATCACACCTTATTGCCATTGTTTGATTTAAAGCCCCAGTGTAGGCAGAGCAGACCAGATTTTAATGACAAAACATCCTTTATTTTTGAGCTGACAAAAATGTTCATCAGTTATCAGTCAAGTCTCTGATAGACTTGAAGTAATGCACTCAAGTCCTCTGCAGTTGTAACATCTAACGTCTGAGTTTCACAAACATGAGAGAACCTCTGACACGTGCAGATCGTTGCCAATATGGACTGATAGTTTTCCGCCCTATTGCAACTCAAAACCTGCCCTTAAAACCCAAATCACAACTTTCAAACTTTTGTTTTTGGCAACCCTTTAGTGTGAGAGGGTTGTGTCCCCCCCTAGAGACCCTGCAGACTTGCTTGTCTTTTTGACCAGAGTTAACAGTTAAAATCGTTCTAGACATTTTTGAGGTCTTTGTGATGGTTATAGTCCAGCTGAGGGAGACTCACTCCGCTATCCAAATCATCGAATTCAGGTGTTCAAATCACTTCCATAGCCACAGGTGTATAAAATCAAGCACTTAGGCATGCAGACTACTTCTATAAACATTAGTGAAAGAATGGGTCGCTCTCAAGAGCTCGGTGAATTCCAGAGTGGTACCGTGATAGGATTCCACCTGCATCCAAGCCTTACGTCACCAGGTGCAATGCAAAGGGTCTGATGCAGTGGTGCCACTGGACTCTAGAGCAGTGCAGACGAGCTCTCTGGAGTCACGAATCATGCTTCTCCCTCTGGCAATCTGATGGACGAAACTGTAAAGTTTGGTGGAGGGGGGATTATGGTGTGGGGTTGTTTTTCGGGAGTTGTGCTCGGCCCCTTAGTTCCAGTGAAAGGAACTGTTAATGCTTCAGCATACCAAGATATTTTGGACAATTTCATGCTCCCAACTTTGTGGGAACAGGAACTTCCTGTTCCAACGTGACTGCGCACTAGTGCACAAAGCAAGGGCCATAAAGACATGGATGAGTGAGTTTGGTGTGGAAGAACTTGACTGGCCTGCACAGAGTCCTGACCTCAACCCGATAGAACACCTTTGGGATGAATTAGAGTGGAGATTGCGAGCCAGGCCTTCTTGTACAACACCAGTGTCTGACTTCAGAAATGCACTTCTGGAAGAATGGTCCAAAATTCCCATGAACACACTCCTAAACCTTGTGGAAAGCCTTCCTAGAAGAGTTGAAACTGTTATAGCTGCAAAGGATGGGCCGACATCATATTAAATCCTATTGTTTAAGAATGGGATGTCACTCACGTTCATATGCGTGTGAAGGCAGACTAGCGAATACTTTTGGCAATATAGTGTATCTTAAGCTATTTCCAAATACAGTCTGTGATTGTGTAAAAAATGAAAGCTTCAAACTAGTAGTGATGCAACCTCAATTGACTACCAATGGAGCTACACGTCTAAATGACAGTCAGACCCAGGTGAGGGTCTGACTGTGAGGGCAGGGTCCGGCCCGCTGCTTGGGCCCGCTGCTTGGGTGTTCAACACCCAGGTCTGGACTGAAACCAGGGGCAGGGGAGGAGGGGAGGCAGAGAGCGTCGGCAGTTGAATCTGGGTTTTGTGTCCCTGCCTCTCTGCTATAATATCCTGTTCCATCCTCAGCCACTGGATAATCCCTTCCCCCCCCCATCCCCATGTCACAGTGGACATTCTAACACGTCGGACCTGGAGAACTGGGTCTGTCATTTCGATCACCTGCAGCATCCACATTTCCCTGTACTGATCTCACCTGGGTCCCACTTGGTGCTGTTTCTCTCCTCTCTGCTGGATACGCTTTCTGTCCAAACAACTGTCCAACTCTGTAGATGTTCAATAACAACCTGTTTTGTCCTGCTGCTTTTCAAGGTTCCACACAGAACACCAGAACGTGGCAGGATAGGGCTTCTAACACGCTCAAATAACCACTCAAGCTCGTCACTGGACGCACTGCAGCCAAACTCTGCTTGCTTGAACAGAACAAGACATTGAATGTGTCTAATAATCTCATATGCACTCTTTGACAGACAAACGCGCACACACACACACACACACACATACACACAGCTAGGAGCGAGGAAAAAGAGATGGGTTGGAATCGACCCAACGGTAACATTTGCGTTCCCTTGACTTTTTCTGGTCCACGGAGAAGAGAATTTAGTGTTTTAAAGGTGCTTGCTGTGCGTAAGAGGTGAGTTCACACGGTGGTGGGTGTGAGCCAGGCAGAGCGGGTCTGTAAAGGAGACGGCTTACAGACACTTCAAAAGGCACAGCTTTGGGGTGATCAAGGGGAAACTCAGTCTATACACTTTCTATCTGTTTATCTTCCTTTCTATCTTCCTGTTTCTCTCTAACTCACTCTTTTTTTTGTCTCTCATACATGCCCACACAATGGGTTGTTTTTGGCTCAGAGTTCAGGGGGGTGGGTGTGGGTAGTGGGGGGGTGGGTGGTAGTGGGGGGGGGGGTGTCGTGGGTGTGGGGGGGTGGGTGTGGGTAGTGGGGGGGTGGGTGGTAGTGGGGGGGTGTCGTGGGTGTGGGGGGGTGGGTGGTGGTAGTGGGGGGGGGTGTCGTGGGTGTGGGGGGGTGGGTGGTGGTAGTGGGGGGGTGGGTGGTAGTGGGGGGGGGTGTCGTGGGTGTGGGGGGGTGGTAGTGGGGTGGTGGGTGGTAGTGGGGGGGGTGTCGTGGGTGTGGGGGGGTGGGTGGTGGTAGTGGGGGGGTGGGTGGTAGTGGGGGGGGGTGGTGGTAGTTGGGGAAAGTGTGTGTGTGGTTGGAATGAGGGGGGGGGGGAGTGCTGCTTTGGCTCCATGTATACATTACAAATGAAAATATTAATGCTCTCTGCCAGTACTTGCTCTGGCGGCGGAAATGTGTCTGACAGACGCAGGACACACACTCACCCTCCAGCCTGTCTCGTGCACACACACACTCACCCTCCAGCCTGTCTCGTGCACACACACTCACCCTCCAGCCTGTCTCGTGCACACACACACTCACCCTCCAGCCTGTCTCGTGCACACACACACTCACCCTCCAGCCTGTCTCGTGCACACACACACTCACCCTCCAGCCTGTCTCGTGCACACACACACTCACCCTCCAGCCTGTCTCGTGCACACACACACTCACCCTCCAGCCTGTCTCGTGCACACACAGGTCCTGACTCTCTCTCTCGTGCACACACAGGTCCTGACTGTCTCTCTCGTGCACACACAGGTCCTGACCCTCCAGCCTCTCTCGTGCACACACAGGTCCTAACTCTCTCAGCCTCTCTCGTGCACACACAGGTCCTGACTCTCTCAGCCTCTCTCGTGCACACACAGGTCCTGACTCTCTCGTGCACACACAGGTCCTGACTCTCTCTCGTGCACACACAGGTCCTGACTCTCTCTTTCGTGCACACACAGGTCCTGACTCTCTCTCGTGCAGACACAGGTCCTGACTCTCTCTCTCGTGCACACACAGGTCCTGACTCTCTCTCTCGTGTACACACAGGTCCTGACTCTCTCTCTCGTGCAGACTCAGGTCCTGACTCTCTCTCTCGTGCACACACAGGTCCTGACTCTCTCTCTCGTGCACACACAGGTCCTGACCCTTCAGCCTCTCTCGTGCACACACAGGTCCTGACCCTCCAGCCTCTCTCGTGCACACACAGGTCCTGACTCTCTCTCTCGTGCACACACAGGTCCTGACTCTCTCTCGTGCACACACAGGTCCTGACTCTCTCTCGTGCACACACAGGTCCTGACTCTCTCTCGTGCACACACAGGTCCTGACTCTCTCTCGTGCACACACAGGTCCTGACTCTCTCAGCCTCCTGCCAACAATAAGAAGTCTTGTTTAATATGCCTCAACGCTGTGTTGATCTGAATCTGTGCGCTTTGTTGTTTTTGTGAATGACTCTGTCTCTACCCTGTATTAATCTTCAATCCGTGTTTACCTCAAGTGTCCAGCGCTGCTCGCCCTAACGGGGGGTTGTCATGCACACCAGGTCCCCCCCTCCCCCCACCTCTGGATGTGGACTGGATAGGTTCTGGCCCGGCTCAGTCTTGTTTTTCTGTCTCTCAGGCGTCTCTGCTGGGCTTCAGAGCTGTCTAGCAGGCACTCATCCACTGTTAGCAGGCTCTGCTGGGGTTCAAAGAGGACTCATCCACTGTTAGCAGACTCTGCTGGGGTTCAAAGAGGACTCATCCACTGTTAGCAGGCTCTGCTGGGGTTCAAAGAGGACTCATCCACTGTTAGCAGGCTCTGCTGGGGTTCATAGAGGACCGGAGTTTGACACATACACACACGGCCACAGATCCGGAGGGGTTCTAGTCCCCTCGGTCTGGCAGGTTCTAGTCCCCTCGGTCTGGCAGGTTCTAGTCCCCTCGGTCTGGCAGGTTCTAGTCCCCTCGGTCTGGCAGGTTCTAGTCCCCTCGGTCTGGCAGGTTCTAGTCCCCTCGGTCTGGCAGGTTCTAGTCCCCTCGGTCTGGCAGGTTCTAGTCCCCTCGGTCTGGCAGGTTCTAGTCCCCTCGGTCTGGCAGGTTCTAGTCCCCTCGGTCTGGCAGGTTCTAGTCCCCTCGGTCTGGCTTGATGTTTGTGCTCCGGGGCTCGTGTTTCTAGATGACGGGAGGTTAGCAGGAGGGGGAAGATACTGGGCGCCCGGCACACAAATACGCTGGTTTGCAGGTGCTTGTGGCTCATACGGGTCAGAATAGGGTCATATTCTGACTCCGTGTTAGCGTCTTCACAGTTGCCTTGGGAACGTCAAACCTTCAAGTTGTGGTGTGTGTTTTCTTGCCATTTCCTGGTAAATATTTGTCTTTTCAGCACAATCAATTCTTAATATGTCATCTTATTTGTGTAACGTGTAAGTGAATGTGAATGTGTTTAGTTGTGTGTGTGTGTGTGTGTAAGGGGTGGGGGTGGGTGTTGTGTGTGTGTGTGTAAGGGGTGGGGGTTGTCAAAAGGAGTCTTAAGGGCTGTGTGTGTATTTGGGTGTTTGTGATTGGCTGCCTGAGTGAGAGAACTCTGCCACAGGAATTCCTTCCTGGATACCTCCAACCAATATAATACATTTAGTCATTTAGCATAATAATAATAAGACTATTTATTTAGCTAATTTTATACAAGAATTGCAGCTCAAGGTGCTTTACATAAAATCAATAAAAACAATAATGCAAGAAAGAAAAGTAATAAAACCCTTCTGAGATGAAATTAGTTAAATGCTTTGGTAAAAATATAGGTTTCAAGCTGTCTTTTGAAAATGTCTAGCATGTTTGCTTCCCTAATATTTAAAAGTAATGTGTTCCATAGTTTAGGGGCGTAATTGACAAAGGCCGCATCACCAATCTTCTTATGACTGCTTCTGGTGACCTCTAATAGCCCTGAATCTGATGAGCGCAGTGTTCTAGCGGGTGTGTAGTTAATAAGAGAGTTAGCAATGTAGCTAGGTCCTTGTCCATTTAGAGCTTTGTATGTGAGTAAAAGGACCTTAAAGTCAATTCTGAAGGTAACAGGGAGCCAGCCATCATTTTGGATTATGAATGGTCGTACCTTCGCTATATTCTTGAGGTGAAAGAAAGCTGTTTTAGTCACTTTATTAATGTGAGAGTTGAAATTCAAATCTGAGTCCAGGATTACACCGAGACTCGTCACCTCTGGTTTAAGACAGGGGGTTAAGCGTCCAAGATTCTTAGTAAGCATCTCTCTTTTGTATTTGGGGCCACATAGTAGGACTTCAGTTTTGTCCTTATTTAATTAAAGAAAGTTATCATTCATCCATTTGTTTATTGGCGACAAGCAGTTGGTAATGGAATTCATGGCTGTTGCATCGTTGGGTTCAGTGGATATATATAGTTGTGTGTCATCCGCATAGCTATGGAAATCTATGTTATGTTCTCTGATTATGTCGCCGAGTGGTAACATCTAAAGAGAAAAAAGTAATGGACCTAAGCAGCTTCCTTGAGCAACCCCGTAGCAGTTCTCATGTTTCTTAGACATATGGTCTCCTAAACTAACATCAAACTTCCTTCCTCTGATATATGATTTCATCCAGTTTAATACACTGTCCGTGAACCCAATAAGCTTTTCCAGTCTATTGATTAGAATGTCGTGATCAGTGATATCAAATGCTGCACTGAGATCTAACAGAATAAGGACAGAGACTTTATTTGCATCAGAGTTTAGTCTGAGGTCGCTAATTATTTTGGTGAGAGCAGTTTCAGTACTGTGATAATGAATCACTGCTTTTCATTCGCTCAGCCTTGGCCAATGGCAGGCTGCCATACCTTTGCATTGTTGTGGAAGTAGTTGTTTTTGTTTGTTGATGTTGCCGGGGGTTGTGTTTCGTCTCCGGAGTGACATCGGTAAACCCTGAAACCAAACATCATGGCATCTGACATCTTGCAACACACACAAACAGAAACCTCAGTTCTGGAGAGTTTTGGTGCAGGTCAGCGCAGGACTGTTCTGTGTTTTGGTTAGCTGAACTAGCTTCAGCCCCTTGAGGGGATCAAGCTCATGCTAGGTGGTGATATATGCATTTTTCTCTATGTTTGGGGAATTGGAAACATAATAGCATTCTCTCTGAGAGGGGGAGCGGACCTCTGTTGCCCACGCACTGACCCCAACTAACATACCACACAGTTAGGCTGCAGACTTGTGTTGTTTCTGGCTGGTTTGTGAGTAGCATGAGCAGCCGTTGGCCGTCTCAAGGACTGGTAGGACTACACACAGTTAATGACCCATCTCCCAGGGTGAAGGAAGATGGATTGAATCTCACTGGGTTTATCGTATTGTGTTGCATAAACAGGAGTTAAACACTCCATTTCCAGTAAGGAGAATGTTTGTGAAATATCATCAATTCTGATTTTGCACCACAATTCAGAAAAGAGAGAGGAAAACTGAGTGATAGAGCAAGCAACAGTGATAGTTACTGTTAGTGATGGTGATAGTGATAGTTACTGTGAGAGGTACTGTTAGTGATAGTTACTGTGAGAGGTAGATATAGTGATAGTTACTGTGAGAAGTAGTGATAGTTACTGTGAGAAGTAGTGATAGTTACTGTGAGAGGTAGATATAGTGATAGTTACTGTGAGAGGTAGTGATAGTTACTGTGAGAGGTAGTGATAGTTACTGTGAGAGGTAGTGATAGTTAATGTGACGGGTTAGTTATAGTTACTGTGAGAGGTAGATATAGTGATAGTTACTGTGAGAGGTAGTGATAGTTACTGTGAGAGGTAGTGATAGTTACTGTGCGAGGTAGTGATAGTTAATGTGACGGGTTAGTTATAGTTACTGTGAGAGGTAGATATAGTGATAGTTACTGTGAGTGATAGTGATAGTTACTTTGAGGGATAGAAATAGTGATAGTTACTGTCAGGTGGCTGAGCGGTGAGGGAGTCGGCCTAGTAATCAGAAGGTTGCCAGTTCAAAACCCGTCCGTGCCAAATGACGTTGTGTCCTTGGGCAAGGCACTTCACCCTACTTGCCTCGGGGAGAATGTCTCTGTACTTACTGTAAGTCGCTCTGGATAAGAGCGTCTGCTAAATGACTAAATGTAAAATGTAAATGTACTGTGAGAGGTAGATAATGATGGTGAGGATGAGCAAGAGTCACCTTCTGACCACGAGGGGATAGTGGAACGTAGTGTGCGTGCATGCCTGTACTCAACAACCCGTGTGTGTGTGTATACACACGTGTGTGCGCAGGGGCCCAGGATGCATTAGTCGAGGCCAGAGATGATCTAAATAATGGATGTGATCCTCCGCTTCTGAATAAGTGAACACCAGAAGAGAGCATGAGAAGCGGATTCTCAAATGGAAAGGATTCTTCTACGTGTGTGTGAGGGATGCAGAAGGAAAGTGATGGAGTGAAAAAGGGAGAGCGGAAGAGGTAGAAGCTGGAGGGGAGGATGGAACGTAGAGTAGTGAAGAGAGGGGCCGGGATCCTCTGTGAGGGCCGGGTTCCTCTGTGAGGGCCGGGATCCTCTGTGAGGGCCGGGTTCCTCTGTGAGGGCCGGGTTCCTCTGTGAGGGCCGGGATCCTCTGTGAGGGCCGGGTTCTTCTGTGAGGGCCGGGTTCCTCTGTGAGGGCCGGGTTCTTCTGTGAGGGCCGTGTGTTTTGGGTTGGATAGGAAACCCCGGCTTGGAACTAGTCCAGGTATCTGTGTCCTACAGTACCCGTGTTCTACAGTACCCGTGTCCTACAGTAGCCGAGTCCTACAGTACCCGTGTCCTGCAGTACCCGTGTCCTGCAGTACCCGTGTCCTACAGTACCCGTGTCCTGCAGTACCCGTGTCCTGCAGTACCCGAGTCCTGCAGTACCCGTGTCCTGCAGTACCCGTGTCCTGCAGTACCCGAGTCCTGCAGTACCCGTGTCCTGCAGTACCTGAGTGTCTGACAGGACCCGAGTCCTGCAGTACCCGAGTCCTGCAGTACCCGTGTCCTGCAGTACCCGTGTCCTGCAGTACCCGTGTCCTGCAGTACCCGTGTCCTGCAGTACCCGTGTCCTGCAGTACCCGTGTCCTGCAGTACCCGTGTCCTGCAGTACCCGAGTCCTGCAGTACCCGTGTCCTGCAGTACCCGTGTCCTGCAGTACCTGAGTGTCTGACAGGACCCGTGTCCTGCAGTACCTGAGTGTCTGACAGGACCCGTGTCCTGCAGTACCTGAGTGTCTGACAGGACCCGTGTCCTGCAGTACCTGAGTGTCTGACAGGACCCGTGTCCTGCAGTACCTGAGTGTCTGACAGGACCCGTGTCCTGCAGTACCTGAGTGTCTGACAGGACCCGTGTCCTGCAGTACCTGAGTGTCTGACAGGACCCGTGTCCTGCAGTACCTGAGTGTCTGACAGTACCCGAGTCCTGCAGTACCCGTGTCCTGCAGTACCTGAGTGTCTGACAGGACCCGTGTCCTGCAGTACCTGAGTGTCTGACAGGACCCGTGTCCTGCAGTACCCGTGTCCTGCAGTACCCGTGTCCTGCAGTACCCGTGTCCTGCAGTACCCGTGTCCTGCAGTACCCGTGTCCTGCAGTACCCGTGTCCTGCAGTACCTGAGTGTCTGACAGGACCCTTGTCCTGCAGTACCTGAGTGTCTGACAGGACCCGTGTCCTGCAGTACCTGAGTGTCTGACAGGACCCGTGTCCTGCAGTACCTGAGTGTCTGACAGGACCCGTGTCCTGCAGTACCTGAGTGTCTGACAGGACCCGTGTCCTGCAGTACCTGAGTGTCTGACAGGACCCGTGTCCTGCAGTACCTGAGTGTCTGACAGGACCCGTGTCCTGCAGTACCTGAGTGTCTGACAGGACCCGTGTCCTGCAGTACCTGAGTGTCTGACAGGACCCGTGTCCTGCAGTACCTGAGTGTCTGACAGGACCCGTGTCCTGCAGTACCTGAGTGTCTGACAGGACCCGTGTCCTGCAGTACCTGAGTGTCTGACAGGACCCGTGTCCTGCAGTACCTGAGTGTCTGACAGGACCCGTGTCCTGCAGTACCTGAGTGTCTGACAGGACCCGTGTCCTGCAGTACCTGAGTGTCTGACAGGACCCGTGTCCTGCAGGACCCGTGTCCTGCAGTACCTGAGTGTCTGACAGGACCCGTGTCCTGCAGTACCCGTGTCCTGCAGTACCTGAGTGTCTGACAGGACCCGTGTCCTGCAGTACCTGAGTGTCTGACAGGACCTGAGTGTCTGACAGGACCCGTGTCCTGCAGTACCTGAGTGTCTGACAGGACCTGAGTGTCTGACAGGACCCGTGTCCTGCAGTACCCGTGTCCTGCAGTACCCGTGTCCTGCAGTACCCGTGTCCTGCAGTACCCGTGTCCTGCAGTACCTGAGTGTCTGACAGGACCCGTGTCCTGCAGTACCTGAGTGTCTGACAGGACCCGTGTCCTGCAGTACCTGAGTGTCTGACAGGACCCGTGTCCTGCAGTACCTGAGTGTCTGACAGGACCCGTGTCCTGCAGTACCTGAGTGTCTGACAGGACCCGTGTCCTGCAGTACCTGAGTGTCTGACAGGACCCGTGTCCTGCAGTACCTGAGTGTCTGACAGGACCCGTGTCCTGCAGTACCTGAGTGTCTGACAGGACCCGTGTCCTGCAGTACCTGAGTGTCTGACAGGACCCGTGTCCTGCAGTACCTGAGTGTCTGACAGGACCCGTGTCCTGCAGTACCTGAGTGTCTGACAGGACCCGTGTCCTGCAGTACCTGAGTGTCTGACAGGACCCGTGTCCTGCAGTACCTGAGTGTCTGACAGGACCCGTGTCCTGCAGGACCCGTGTCCTGCAGTACCTGAGTGTCTGACAGGACCCGTGTCCTGCAGTACCCGTGTCCTGCAGTACCTGAGTGTCTGACAGGACCCGTGTCCTGCAGTACCTGAGTGTCTGACAGGACCTGAGTGTCTGACAGGACCCGTGTCCTGCAGTACCTGAGTGTCTGACAGGACCTGAGTGTCTGACAGGACCCGTGTCCTGCAGTACCCGTGTCCTGCAGTACCCGTGTCCTGCAGTACCCGTGTCCTGCAGTACCTGAGTGTCTGACAGGACCCGTGTCCTGCAGTACCTGAGTGTCTGACAGGACCCGTGTCCTGCAGTACCTGAGTGTCTGACAGGACCCGTGTCCTGCAGTACCTGAGTGTCTGACAGGACCCGTGTCCTGCAGTACCTGAGTGTCTGACAGGACCCGTGTCCTGCAGTACCTGAGTGTCTGACAGGACCCGTGTCCTGCAGTACCTGAGTGTCTGACAGGACCCGTGTCCTGCAGTACCTGAGTGTCTGACAGGACCCGTGTCCTGCAGTACCTGAGTGTCTGACAGGACCCGTGTCCTGCAGTACCTGAGTGTCTGACAGGACCCGTGTCCTGCAGTACCTGAGTGTCTGACAGGACCCGTGTCCTGCAGTACCTGAGTGTCTGACAGGACCCGTGTCCTGCAGTACCTGAGTGTCTGACAGGACCCGTGTCCTGCAGTACCTGAGTGTCTGACAGGACCCGTGTCCTGCAGTACCTGAGTGTCTGACAGGACCCGTGTCCTGCAGTACCTGAGTGTCTGACAGGACCCGTGTCCTGCAGTACCTGAGTGTCTGACAGGACCCGTGTCCTGCAGTACCTGAGTGTCTGACAGGACCCGTGTCCTGCAGTACCTGAGTGTCTGACAGGACCCGTGTCCTGCAGTACCCGTGTCCTGCAGTACCTGAGTGTCTGACAGGACCCGTGTCCTGCAGTACCTGAGTGTCTGACAGGACCCGTGTCCTGCAGTACCTGAGTGTCTGACAGGACCCGTGTCCTGCAGTACCTGAGTGTCTGACAGGACCCGTGTCCTGCAGTACCTGAGTGTCTGACAGGACCCGTGTCCTGCAGTACCTGAGTGTCTGACAGGACCCGTGTCCTGCAGTACCCGTGTCCTGCAGTACCTGAGTGTCTGACAGGACCCGTGTCCTGCAGTACCTGAGTGTCTGACAGGACCCGTGTCCTGCAGTACCTGAGTGTCTGACAGGACCCGTGTCCTGCAGTACCTGAGTGTCTGACAGGACCCGTGTCCTGCAGTACCCGTGTCCTGCAGTACCCGTGTCCTGCAGTACCCGTGTCCTGCAGTACCTGAGTGTCTGACAGGACCCGTGTCCTGCAGTACCTGAGTGTCTGACAGGACCCGTGTCCTGCAGTACCTGAGTGTCTGACAGGACCCGTGTCCTGCAGTACCTGAGTGTCTGACAGGACCCGTGTCCTGCAGGACCTGAGTGTCTGACAGGACCCGTGTCCTGCAGTACCTGAGTGTCTGACAGGACCCGTGTCCTGCAGTACCCGTGTCCTGCAGTACCCGTGTCCTGCAGTACCTGAGTGTCTGACAGGACCCGTGTCCTGCAGTACCCGTGTCCTGCAGTACCCGTGTCCTGCAGTACCCGTGTCCTGCAGTACCTGAGTGTCTGACAGGACCCGTGTCCTGCAGTACCTGAGTGTCTGACAGGACCCGTGTCCTGCAGTACCTGAGTGTCTGACAGGACCCGTGTCCTGCAGTACCTGAGTGTCTGACAGGACCCGTGTCCTGCAGGACCTGAGTGTCTGACAGGACCCGTGTCCTGCAGTACCTGAGTGTCTGACAGGACCCGTGTCCTGCAGTACCTGAGTGTCTGACAGGACCCGTGTCCTGCAGTACCCGTGTCCTGCAGTACCTGAGTGTCTGACAGGACCTGAGTGTCTGACAGGACCTGAGTGTCTGACAGGACCCGTGTCCTGCAGTACCCGTGTCCTGCAGTACCCGTGTCCTGCAGTACCTGAGTGTCTGACAGGACCCGTGTCCTGCAGTACCTGAGTGTCTGACAGGACCCGTGTCCTGCAGTACCCGTGTCCTGCAGGACCTGAGTGTCTGACAGGACCTGAGTGTCTGACAGGACCTGAGTGTCTGACAGGACCCCTGTGGTGTGTTGCAGGGACAGCAGCAGACCTTCTCCTTCCCCGACGTCTTCCAGTCGATGGACGCCAAGCCACCCGAGGGCTCGGCCGACGACATCCAGAACAAGTTCATGGAGGACGAAAAACAGAGACAGAAACCAGACCCTCGAAGAGGAGGGGTCACGGAGTGGTTCGGACTCTAGACAGCCCGTATGTGAGGGAGAGAGAAAGAGTGTGTCTGAAGAGATGATCGATATGCAAATGTTTTAAAACTAAAGAAATATAATATTTGTGTAAAGAGAGTATGGAAGTGTGTGTGTCTCAGAGCTGAACCACAGAACGCTTCAGAACTTCTACTCTAGAATTTGTTCCTCCATCACCTCATTTGACCCTCTCACGAGAAGTTTTCTCTTTCTCTTCTGTTTCTGTCCCTCCTTCTGTGTTCATCTGCCCCCCGCTTCAGAGCCAGCCGATCCCAACCCTGCCATGACAAATGTTTCTTGCCCTTTCTCTCGAAAGCAAGTTTTGGCCCTGACTCGCTGGCACACGCTCTTGACATTTGGAGGTATTATTTCAGCCACACAAAATGTGTGGCTGTCAAGCAATTAGCGATTTCGAGGAATAGCCGCTTATGTTATCCAACCAGCCGCCCGGGAGAGGAGAAAGGGTACTGTGTGAATGTGGCCTCGCCTCGCCTGTGTTTCTGTTTAACTAAACATGTTGGAAGAAATAAAAGGTCGCTTGTCAAGACTCATCTGCTTACTGTAGCCTTTTTTCCATTCATCTCCTCTCTTGTCTCACTACTGGCTCTCTCACTGCTCTCTCCCCTCTCCCCCCCCTCCATCCCCTCTCTCACAGCTCCCTCCATCCCCTCTCTCCACCCCTCCATCCCCTCTCTCACAGCTCCATCCCCTCTCTCCACCCCCCCATCCCCTCTCTCCACCCCTCCATCCCCTCTCTCACAGCTCCCTCCCCTCTCTTCCCCCCATCCCCTCTGTCCAGCCCTCCATCCCCTCTCCCCCCCCCCCCCTCCATAACCCTCCGCATGCTGCCAGGTTGGTCCAGTAGTGTTTGGACTGAGTAATGATCTGTGGTCTGAACCTGGCAGAGGAAGGAGTCCTCTCTTACCGTAAGCTAGTCTTGCTCTTTGAGTATAGGGTTTTCAACACTTTCTCAGAGCAACCTTTGTGTCGTGGCCCAGGGAGGGACTGCTGTACCCCCACCCCCAGTAGTGAGCTCCAACACTGGCTTGTTAATCCATGGGTCAATCCGTCTGACTGGAAGCCCTAACCTCACTGCGCTGGCCCAGCCCCCAGCCTCCCGCCCCCTGCCCCCAGCCTCCTGCCCCCAGCCTCCCGCCCCCAGCCTCCCGCCCCCTGCCCCCAGCCTCCCGCCCCCTGCCCCCAGCCTCCCGCCCCCTGCCCCCAGACCAGGAGAGGCCAGTCACGGTTCCACTGCAGCGAGCGCAGCCCCGGCCCTAGAGCTCGGCCCAGCCCTAGAGCTATGCCTGGCCATCGCTAAGGAGAATGTCAATATTGATCCTGTTGGTCATTGTCTCTTACCTGGAACCACACCCCATGCGTCGCTATAAAACTATTTGATTTAGAACAAAACAAGCCCCCCCAAATCCCTCTTTCTCTTCCTCCTCTCTCCCTGCTCTCATTCTCTCTATCACCCAGCAGCTGTTTCTCCAGAAGGCCGAGAGAGAAAGAGAGAGGGAGCCTGAATTCCTGTCCGCTCTCCTCACTGCCTGAACAGACCCCACATGAAAGTTGGGAAATCTCACTCTAGATGTTTGCCAAGTAACCCCCCCACCAGCTCTCCTTACTCTCCCTCTGCTCATACCCAATAAAAAAGCAGGGAGAGCACAATGCCTTTGCCCCAGCCTGCCGTCCCTGCATCTGGCAGCCATTTCCCTGTTTGTTCACACAATGTTCTCCTGCCTGTCAGTCTGAGGACACGAGTGGGTATGGGGGGGGGGGACGCCTGTCCCACCAGGGTCGTCCACTGAGATCGGTCCTGCTCCCGGCAGGCTGAGCTGCCGCAGAGTAGTGAGGGACGAGGAGAACTCTGCCTGCATGCGTGGAGGAGGAGAACACGATAGTGAGAGTGGGAAAAGAAATACATGACATCATCAGAGAAAATGCTGATGTGACTTTGGGAGTACAGAGGGCTCTCTCTCTCTCTCTCTCTCGCTCTCTCTCTCTCGCTCTCTCTCTCTCTCTCTCTCTCCCTCTCTTGTGTACCGTGCAGGTCATGTTCCCGTCTCCACGTGGTTGGTTAATGGAAGAGGGTTGAATATTTTAAACAGCCCTCCACTCTCTTTCTCCATCTCTCTATCTTCTTTCTTTTGGCCCTGCATTAGATGAGTGTGCTTATGACCCTATTTTTGCTACCGCAGTCCAAGTTTGGAACCTGCTTGACATCACCCTCTATTTCTGGAAGAGTAGAGGCTGTTCTGGAGCTTGACTGGACTGAGCCTGGCTGGACTAAGTGGGGCTGAGTTGGGCTGGAGGGTCCATGGTGGGGCAAGCCATCGCCCTCTTCCATCTACAGAACGTACATAAATGTACGGCACACTCATCTCTAAGCCACCGAGACGACTGATACATGAACTGTATCGTGGGAGTCAGGTGGCTGAGCGGTGAGGGAGTCGGACTAGTAATCCGAAGGTTGCCAGTTCGATTCCCGGTCATGCCAACTGACGTTGTGTCCTTGGGCAAGGCACTTCACCCTGCTTGCCTCGGGGGAATGTCCCTGTACTTACTGTAAGTCGCTCTGGATAAGAGCGTCTGCTAAATGTAAATGTAAACTGTAACTTCCATATCGACTCCTGGGGACCCCACAGTATTGTGATAGAACTGGAACTTAACTCCCCTAACCTTCTTCTGCTGAACTGTGTCTTGCTGGTGGGCAGGGGACCCAGTGGGGGGTCGCAAGGCTGAGAACCTGGAAGTGTGAGCCAAGAGGGAGGCGGGATATTGGGGGAGGGCATGGAGGAGGTCTGCCTGTGTTGAGACCAGTTGTGGAAGCACCACGGCCAGACGAACCTGCTATTATCTGTGTGCCGGATGATCTAGAGCCATCTGGAGTCAGATGGCTGAGCGGTTAGGGAATCAGGCTAGTAATCAGAAGGTTGCCAGTTCGATTCCCGGCCATGCAAAATGACGTTGTGTCCTTGGGCAAGGCACTTCACCCTACTTGCCTCGGGGGAATGTCCCTGTACTTACTGTAAGTCGCTCTGGATAAGAGCGTCTGCTAAATGACTAAATGTAAATGTAAATCTAGAGGGAAGAACCAGGGGCTCACGCTCACGTACGATCAAGCTGTTCACACATGCAAACGTGTCGCTGTATCGCTCACACGCGTGCACCCTGTGACTTACACAAACGGTAGCCAACTGTCTGTAAAATCACACATGTTCATGCGTTACAGAACTTCCCTCCACCCCCACTAACACACACGTGCACCCCCTCCCCCCTCAAATCGTGAGATATCCTGCACACCCGTTAGGAGTGTCTCAGTAGTGTTCACTAAGACAACTCGGGTCACCTGCTGAGGAGATTGCTGGCCCCTCTTGGACCAATGCCAAACACATTCCTGCTACCCCAGGCTGCCATTGGTTCATCTGAGCTCAGCTTATGCACTCATTCACCCCATGTGTGTGTGTGTGTGTGGGAGCGTGTGTGTGTACGCCTTTGTTTGAACTGTATGTTTCAGTGGAAATGGAGGGAACCGTGGTCATGTGATTCATTCATATGAACATTTACACACACACACACCTGATGCGTATGCGGGTGTTCTTTTTTGCGACACCGTCGTGTTAGAGGGGCTCACTCACACTGCTGCCCATCTGAAAGAGTGAGAGCGTTTCCCCCGACACTGAATTAGTGGCCTCCAATCAACAATGCTTTCTCCTTCCTGGGTGTTCCTTCTGCACCAGCTACTGCTCACCACACATTTGCATTTTAAACAAGCTAATAATAATAATGTGACTTAAGGGGGGGAGGGGGTGGTGGTGGTTGGATTTACAGGAGAGAGTGATCGAGAAGGGTAGAGGAGAGACCCAGTGTGTAACTGTGTGGTGGAGTCTTATGTCTGCTTGCGTGATGTGGGACAGTAAGACAAACACACACCACACACACACACACACACACCACACACACACACACACACACACACACACACACACTGAAAAGCAGGATACATCACGTAATGGATGCTTCATTGACACAGTGTAAGACTGTTTAAATGAAACGTCCAGACTTGCAGTGGTGCCAATAACATCCAACATCTATGGTTCTGTCTGTCTGCACGCCTCCCCCCTCCCTCCCCCCTCCCTCCCTCCCTCCCTCCCCCCCCCCCTCCCCCCATCCCTCCCTGTGTCTCTTACTCTCCCAGCCTGTTGGCTTGCCTGCTCATTCAGACCTAAACAGAGTTCAATCAACGGCTGGAAAGGAGAAAAGAAAAAAGAATGGAGAGGAGAGCCAGGGAAGGGAGAGAGAGGGAGAGGAGAGCCAGGGAAGGGAGAGAGAGGGAGAGGAGAGCCAGGGAAGGGAGAGAGAGAGGGGGGGTGCATGGGGTAGAGGGCAGGGTCTGTGTGTGGGGGGGTGCAGTGCACGCTTGTTGATCCCGACAGGGCTATTTGTCTGAGAATGCTGTGGTCAAACAGGCATCACAGGGGGAGACGCAAAAATTCACCTTGTGTTCAATACGGGAAGAGAACTTCTGTTTACACGCACACATGGAGCACAAACGCACTCTCAGAACAGCCGGTGTGGTGCTTCCCAGCGTGCTGCGGAGCGAGCTGAGGACGGGGGGGCCTGGGAGGACAGCACTGGCCTGCGTGAGGACAGAGATGTCAGGGATGATGTGTGACCCTTCACTAAGTCTCCCTGCTCTCTCTGTCCATCTATAGTCTGCTGTTTCTCAATGACTCCCTTTCTATCTCTCTTTCATTCTCTTCTTCTCCTTATTTCATCTTGATGCTGGTCCCTCGGCTGAGCTCTGTCTACGCAAAAGAGGAGGGCCAGCCAACCCTGGGGGCCCGCACCCAGCCAAATAGGGCTCAGAGCAGGGCCTGGCAGCATGGCCTGGGTGGGCAGAGCAGAGCAGGGCCTGGCAGCATGGCCTGGGTGGGCAGAGCAGAGCAGGGCCTGGCAGCATGGCCTGGGTGGGCAGAGCAGAGGGCCTCTTGGGGTGATTAAGGGTGTGTTTGTTTCCCAGGCAGGCAGGGAGCGAGGTGGCGGCAGTGGCTCTCCACAGCCTTGGACCTATAGCAGGGGGGGTGGGAGGTGAGCCAAAACAAACCGCTCTGATTCGCAAAACCCAAGTCCTACTATGTGACCCCAAATCCAAAAGAGAGATGCTTATTAAGAATCTTGGAGGCTTAACCCCCTGTCTTAAACCAGAGGTGACGAGTCTCGGTGTAATCCTGGACTCAGATTTGAATTTCAACTCTCACATTAATAAAGTGACCAAAACAGCTTTCTTTCACCTGAGGAATATAGCAAAGGTACGACCATTCATAAACCAAAATGATGCAGAGAAGTTAATTCATGCTTTTATATCCAGTAGGCTGGACTACTGTAACGTACTTTTCACTGTCTTCCCAAGAAAACCACTGAAAGACTACAGCTCATTCAAAATTCTGCAGCTAGATTATTAACCAAAACTAAAAGGAGAGAACACAATAGTCCTGTCCTAGCTACTTTACACTGGCTCCCTGTTACCTTCAGAATTGACTTTAAGGTCCTTTTCCTCACATACAAAGCTCTACACGGACAAGGACCTAGCTACATTGCTAACTCCCTTAAAAACTACACACCAGCTAGAACACTGCGATCATCAAATGCAGGCCTATTAGAGGTCACCAGAAGATTGGTGATTCGGCCTTTGTCAATTACGCCCAAAAACTATGGAACACATTACCCATAAATACTAGGGAAGCAAACACGCTAGACATTTTTAAAAGACAGCTTAAAACCTATCTTTTTACCAAAGCATTTAAGTAATTTTATCTCAGAAGGGTATTACTACTTTTATTAGTTATATCATTGTTTTTATAGATTTGCTATTTTAATTATTACTTTTATCACTTGTATTATTGTGTTTATTGATTTTATGTAAAGCACCTTGAGCTACAATTCTTGTATGAAATGTGCTATATAAATAAAGTCTTACTTACTTGATTGCTTCCCATCTGCCCTTCTGACCCCTGTCTTTCAACTGTTGGACGAAGAGGAGGGGGGGTGAGGGGTATGAGGGGGAGGGGGGGTGAGGGGTAGGAGGGGGAGGGGAGGAGGGTGAGGGGAGGAGGGGGGGTGAGGGCTAGGAGGGGGAGGGGAGGAGGGGGGGTGAGGGGTAGGAGGGGGAGGGGAGGAGGGGGGGTGAGGGCTAGGAGGGGGAGGGGAGGAGGGGGGGTGAGGGGTAGGGGGGGTGAGGGCTAGGAGGGGGAGGGGAGGAGGGGGGGTGAGGGGTAGGAGGGGGTCACTTGAGTTCCTGAACCGAATGGCTGGCTCATGACCCCTGGCCTGATGAAGCGTCTGTCTGTGTGTGGTGGTCCTACTATTTGTGTTCATGTCGACATTTTGTGCGGCGGAACTGTTGTTTGTGCATTTGCATGTTTGTGTGTGTATTTTGTGTGTACCTAGACGTGTTTGGCTCCATGTATTCAAGCACTTCTTTCTGACCCTAACACAAGACTGGGTGGGCATAGAGCTGCCTGAAAAGTCCTTTCTTTAATCAAGAACGCCTCACTTTGTAGTGAACTACTTTAATCGGCCATTGTTAAAGATGCAATCAGAGTTGTTGATAGTATAAGCAATGAGAGAGAGAGCGAAAGAGAAAGGGAGTCTTGTCGTCTGAAAGGTGCTGTGGTTCGGGTTAGGTTGCGGTTGCAGTCTTGAGAGAGGGAGAGAGCGAGGGAGGGAGGCGCAGGGGCGAGCGAGGCAGCACATACCCGCAGGATTCAAATGGAGCTCCCATTGGGAGGTTTTACGCTTCAAAATGGTTTCCTGTGACGTGGATTGTGTGTTTGATTTGCGCTTTGAGGGGTTAGTGTTATTCTCGGGAGGAGAGAATCTAGCACGCTCTCATTTCCGCAATATCAACAGCCAGCAGAAAGTTGGCAAGGCTAAGCAGAGGGACTGTAAAGACAGACTATTTTCTACCTCCTTGTAGGAACGTTTTTTTTTCTTTCTTTCTTGTGTGTTTCTGCTGAGACTACTCCAAGACTTACTCTGCATTTTGACGGATTGCTCTTAATAATTGGACCTGCTCGAACCCGGCTTGTTTCCACAACTGTCTGGCCTGCCAGATTATGTGCTGATTCTGTGCACACAGAAAGAGAGATAGTTCTCAATCTTGTTGAACAGGGAAAAGATCGCAAACCTACACACGCACGCAGACACGCACACACGGCCCCACAGTTCTGGGTGAAAAGCCGTGGTACTAATTGCACACAATGGATGCCGGATGTGCAGTAGGAGCAGCAGAATGATGTGCAGTAGGAGCAGCAGAATGATGTGCAGGAGGAGCAGCAGAATGATGTGCAGGAGGAGCAGCAGAATGATGTGCAGTAGGAGCAGCAGAATGATGTGCAGGAGGAGCAGCAGAATGATGTGCAGGAGGAGCAGCAGAATGATGTGCAGGAGGAGCAGCAGAATGATGTGCAGGAGGAGCAGCAGAATGATGTGCAGGAGGAGCAGCAGAATGATGTGCAGGAGGAGCAGCAGAATGATGTGCAGGAGGAGCAGCAGAATGATGTGCAGGAGGAGCAGCAGAATGATGTGCAGGAGGAGCAGCAGAATGATGTGCAGGAGGAGCAGCAGAATGTGGCCCAGGTAGCGTTGTTGGTTCAGCTGGGGTAGAGAGCTGAGAGAACTGGCTGCTGGGCATCTAGACAGCATAGTTCCCCAAACACTATTCACCCATGGGCCTTACAGTGTGTAGTCTTTGGATAACCCAATCTTACCATATCTTCCTTTGACTGAGTTCTATAGAGCGGTGGTGTGTAAGGGCCATGGTGGTTCACCTGCCGGTGCGGACAGCAGGGGCCTGGTCACTGACAGCCAGCATCAGTCACACAAATGCAAATGTTTCCACGGGGAGAGCGCCGGCTGAACCCCCTCATCAGCACTTCCTCCCTCTGCTCTCTCTTCTTTATTTTCTTACAGTAAATGCGTACTGTATGTGCCCCATGCTTGCGTAAAAGGCCCACTTTGGTAACAGCGCCTTTACTGTATGGCACACATGGAAAAGCTAACTGCTATGGGCCAATTTTCTCCATGGAGTTATGTAAATATCAACAGAGGAGTGAGAGGGGCTTCCCCAGTGGAGGGCACACAGTCTGGCTGTGGGGAGCTGGTCTCCCTCCTCTCCACATCTCCTCTCCACATCTCCTCTCCACATCTCCTCTCCACATCTCCTCTCCACATCTCCTCTCCACATCTCCTCCCACGCTGCTCACACTGACTAAGGATTCTCCACGACAGCTTGATAGGTGTGATGTATGTGTGTATCTGTGTGTGTGTATGTGTGCGTATCGATGTCTGTGTGTTTGTATGTTTACTTATGTGCGTGCGTGTACCTGTGTGTCACAATGTTGAAACGTTTAAACAAAAGGTCCCTACCCCCCTGAGATGCCTTCTCTGTGGCTGCACACACCCAGGAAGTAAGGGGAAGATATGTAGGAGAGGCAGACAGGAAGTGGAGGAGAGATAAACAGGAAGTAGAGGAGAGACAGAGCTCCACAACTGACAGAAGTTCCCAGCCTGGGGAAGATGAAGGGAAAGAACAGGCTGCTGGCCACGGTCCCATCCCGACCGCAGATCAATGTGGTTGCTGATTATCCACAGACGGTCTCGTTGTTGGTGCTCCCCTGTACCAATAAATGGCCGACATAGAGCTGGCCTGCCAGGTCTTGTTCTTGTTATGTGAACAGGTTCTGGCCAGAACTCCTTGTCTCAGCAAGGAAAAACAACAACAACAGCATGGATGGAAATTCAAACTGGAT
Organism: Osmerus mordax; assembly: GCF_038355195.1. Classification (NCBI taxonomy): domain Eukaryota; kingdom Metazoa; phylum Chordata; class Actinopteri; order Osmeriformes; family Osmeridae; genus Osmerus; species Osmerus mordax. The sequence goes on along the minus strand of NC_090053.1, from coordinate 1,570,789 downwards.
GTAGCAGACTGGAACACTGTAGCAGACTGGAACACTGTAGCAGACTGGAACACTGTAGCAGACTGGAACACTGTAGCAGACTGGAACACTGTAGCAGACTGTAGAACACTGTAGCAGACTGGAACACTGTAGCAGACTGTAGAACACTGTAGCAGACTGTAGAACACTGTAGCAGACTGGAACACTGTAGCAGACTGTAGAACACTGTAGCAGACTGTAGAACACTGTAGCAGACTGTAGAACACTGTAGCAGACTGGAACACTGTAGCAGACTGGAACACTGTAGCAGACTGGAACACTGTAGCAGACTGTAGAACACTGTAGCAGACTGGAACACTGTAGCACACTGTAGAACACTGTAGCACACTGTAGAACACTGTAGCAGACTGTAACACTGTAGCAGACTGGAACACTGTAGCAGACTGAAACACTAGAGCAGACTGTAGAACACCGTAGCAGACTGTAGAACACCGTAGCAGACTGGAACACTGTAGCAGACTGGAACACTGTAGCAGACTGGAACACTGTAGCAGACTGTAGAACATTGTAGCAGACTGGAACACTGTAGCAGACTATAGAACACTGTAGCAGACTGTAAAACACTGTAGCAGACTGGAACACTGTAGCAGACTGTAGAACACTGTAGCACACTGTAGAACACTGTAGCAGACTGTAGAACACTAGCAGACTGTACGAGAAGGGAAACTGTACTGATTTCTGTCTCATTTGGACCTTTGCTCTGCCCCCTTTAACTTCTATGTTTCTGAAATGAGAGCATTGTCTCTTAACAGGTACCAGAGCACTGTGACTCTGAAGAAACGAGATGCGTAAGAGGATAGGTGCTGAGGGTGGATGTGGGCCCAGGCCTCACAGGCTGTCTGCCGCCTCTGGGCCTATCCTGAAACGTTCTCTGTCATTCTCCTCTGTACAGCACAAACACTGGCCAGAGCTCCCGGGATCGGCTCAGTCAAAGCTCTTTGGGAGACAAACAAAGGGAGAGAATCCACACAAGTTGAAAGACAACTCTTGAGGGAGTTTACAAAGAGACCACACATCAACAGCGCAGTGGACTAATCTATTTGTAATTTAAATGTTTCCCTGCAACGTCTTTCCTCAAACAACAACAAAGGAATCTTTTGGGTTTTTTACATAAAAAAGAGACCATGACTCCCCAAACCCCCCCCCCCCAAAGTTGTGTATTCCTCCTGTAATCCTGTGTGTGTGTGTGTGTGTGTGTGAGTGTGTGTATTAGAGAGGAATGACAGAAGGAGCGTAAACGAATAAAGAAAAACAGGAACTTTCCCTCTTTCCGTTCCTCGCTCTTTTGAGGACCGTATGTTGTGAGTAGGCAGGTCTGAATCACTAACCCTAACTTTACCCTTCTGTTTTCTGTTTGTGTATCACTCTGTCTGACCTACTGCCAGGCAGGATACTGTAGACTAAAGGATACCGTGACTGTGGGTCACTTCATTCTATTCACAACTTCATTCATAAGAGCCACACACGTCACCCATTCACTGGAGATCTGCCTGCATCCTCCCATATGAGTGTCTGAGGTCAGAATGAATATATCTGGAAGCAATTCAGATCTGCACCCACCTTGGTGGACCTTCTAATGCAGGTCTTCAATAGGCGGCCCACGGGCCGAATCCGGCCCCCGGGCAGATTTGGACTGGCCTCTGGAGTGTGCTCCGGTAAGCTCATTCAGTTCGTGACTATAACAACAACAAAACTCACTCAGGGCCGGACTTACCATTGGGCTTGACTGGGCTCCAGCCCATGGGCCCCGTCCTATAGGGGGCCCCGCCGGTTTACGTGCAGCGGAGGACTGAGCTATTAGCCAGAAAGCTAAGTTATGCTAGCAAGATTCATAGACAAGAACATTGTGTACGGTTGACAAACCGTAAATATAATTTGACAATATGTTTGACAAGAAGACTAGCTAGCTAACAAGCCATGTCATTGTCCCCAAATCAATATCAAGGTTTTCACGAACAAGGTATCGGCCATATACTAGCTAGTAGCCTACTAGGCTACAGTACGGCCGCAGCATGTGTAGCGGGTTGAATAGCAAATGGATGTGAGATGATCGCATCAAAGTTACATTTACATTTAGTCATTTAGCAGACGCTCTTATCCAGAGCGACTTACATTAAGTACAGGGACATTCCCCCAAGGCAAGTAGGGTGAAGTGACTTGCCCAAGGACACAACGTCATTTGGCACGGCTGGGAATCGAACTGGCAACCTTCAGATTACTAGCCCGACTCCCTCACCGCTGTTGACATATTCTCCAAACAGTCATTATAATTTGACAGTATGTTTAACAACAAGACTAGCCAGCAATCTAGCCATGTCATTGTCCCCAAATCAAATCAAGATTTTTATGTGTTGGCCGCAGTCTGAAGTAGAGCTAGGTTGACTAGCGAGGTGAATCGAATGGGATGTGAGATGAGCGGTTACATGACACTAACTGACACAGTAAATTCAGAAAAGTAACATTTTCCAAATAGGTTAAAAGAAATATTGAAGTCACTCATTGTTGTAATTACATGTTAGCTTGGTAAAGTTTCTCAAAATTGTAAACGGAGGTTGTGACTGCGTCCCTGATGTTATTGTTACTTATTTCAGACACTTTGTACAGGCTCATACCAAGAAAAGATGTTCTTTGCTCATACAATGTAGCCAGCTCAATAATTTAGAACGGTGAACAGGTTTGCTGGAACTACTTGGCTGATTGGCTGCAGCCAATCAGAATCGAGTATTCACACAGACCATGGTATAATAACTTTAAAAATGTTTTGTCATTGGGGAACATTTAGTCATTGAATCGTTAATTCAGGATATTCGTTCAAAAATGCTGATTTATCCATGAAACAAGTGAAGTATTTGAGTAGTTGAATCATGCATTCAAACCAAGTTTTTTCTTAATAATTCAGATTAATTAAACATTTTAAATAGATTTCAGCAACTAACATAAATTATGTTATTTTGTTTAGTTGTTTGTTCAGAATCGTGATCTCTATTTTATTCTCAGTTTATCCAGAATCGTGCAGCTCTAAATACATATAGCTTGTGTATGTATCATTTTGTTCTATTTAAAGTCATGTATAGTTGGTAGGGCCCGAAAATGACCCAAGCCCAGGGGCCCCCACCGCCCTTAGTCTTCCATTTTTGTTAGTTAATTGCATTTTCTCCAATTGTCTGTCAATATGGCTTGGTTATTGCTCACCTGGTTTGATTTTTGAATCCTTGGGCCTATACGGCCTCTTCGGCATATGTTGTTATATGCACTTACAAAATAGAATATATATTAACTCCTTCAGTATGTTGTTGTAATTTCTTTATTTGTTACCGTGATTACTCATATCCTCCGGCCCCTGACTTTGCCTCAGTTTCAAGAACCGGCCCCAGCTCCAAACTAATGGAAGAGCCCTGTTCTAATGGAAACTGGCTGCGAATCTGAGGATGAACTGGGCTCCTTCATCCAGTAGTAGTCAGGAGGTAATGGAGGAGGAGGTGTTGGGGAAGAGTGAGGATGTAGGAGAGGGTGAGGAGGTGTAGGAGAGTCAGGAGGGAGAGGAGGGAGAGGAGGTGTAGGAGAGTCAGGAGGGAGAGGAGGAGGTGTGGAAGAGAGTCAGGAGGGAGGAGAGAGTCAGGAGGGAGGAGAGAGTCAGGAGGTCAGGTGACTCAGCCTTCCCACTCTAAGCTGATTGGGGCGACTATAAGCCCCCCAAAGTTTCACTAGAATACGGGCCTAACCCTAACCCTTTAACTGAAGGGGGAAACAATGCTACAACAGCTTCCTGCACCACAGAGCAGTCTGGCATTGGGCAAATGCCCTCCCTCTCTCTCTCTCTCTCTCTCTCTCTCTCTCTCTCTCTCTCTCTCTCTCTCTCCATCTCTCTCTCCCTCCATCTCTCTCACCCTCTCTCCCTCCATCTCTTTCCCTCCCTCGCTCCATCTTTCCTCCTCTTTTCCAATGGAGGGCTGTTTCGGCAGTTTGAGGAGTATCATTCATCGGTGCTGTTATTACGCACTCACTCGCTCCATCTGCAGAGCTGGCTAGCACACACCTCCTTTGTGTGAGTGGACACAGTGGCTGACTCTTTCTCTCTCTGCAAAATGCCACTTGTTCTTTCCTTCAGTGGTGTGTGTGTGTGTGGGGGGGGGTGTAAGTGGAGGAAACTCTGATGTAAAGGAACTCTAGGTTACCTACTTACAGCAAGGGGTGTGTGCGTGTGTGTGTGCGTGTGTTACGATGAGGTCTCTGTTTCACAGGGACATGATTACTTTCTTGTGCCCGTAAAGGACCAAGCTAGGCTGTCCAGTATAGCTGTATGAGCTGGCAGGCTGAATGTGTGGCAGGCCTAGTGAAAACAAACACAAGTTCAGTAGAGCGTCTGGAAAACGAATGCTATGAAAATGGCAACTTTGGCAATGAGGGAAACAGCTTTGTTGATGTTCCCGACTCTTACGTTGGTCTGAACGGAATGAATGGGGGATGTGAGGAGGAAAGAGATGCTTTTGGGAAACATGTACAGTAAGCATACTGTGTGTGCATATGTGCATATGGTCTGTGTGCGTACACCCCTGTTTGTGAGTGTGAGAGAGGAAGAGAAATAGAGAGAGGCATACTTGTATTAGCGTATTTTCTGCGAATGTTGTGTGTGTCGGAGGGTGTGTGCCTTTGGTTCTCTCTAAGGTGAAATCGAAACTTTTTCTGAGATCTCAACAGCAGTGAACTGAGGCAGGTCGCTTACAGTGCAGCATTCCAGACACACACACACACACGCAAGTTTGTATTGCTATTCTTGTGGGGACTCAGAATTCAGTCTGGCTGAAATCTTCTTTTCCCTAACCTCCAACTTTGACCCTAGCCCTAAGCCTAACCTTTTGTATAGCTTTTGTATATAACGACTATAAATTCCACATAGAAGTTTTACGATTAATTATATGAAATATATAGTGCGAACAGTACATACCAGAGGTACTAGGTACTAACCTCTCTGAGGTTATTGAACCTGACTTTGTATTGCACAGATGTTCTCGAGACCCCATAATATCATGCACTGACAGCCAATCGAGATCAGATCAATTACGTGAGAAAGATACCAAATTATTTTCGTTTCGCTGTCCTGCTGTGTTGGACTCCACCCCTGTGCCCCTACATTTCCAAAATCTTGGCCACCGTGAAAGGGACTTTGGCAGAGATCTGTGGACATGCAAGTTCCCATGTGTTAAAGCCAGATCCTCCTCCCTAACCCTGGATGCTGGAGTTGGATCACGTCTACCGCATACATCAAGACTTTCTTTGGAACGACTTATGTGTTCCACTTAGGCATGCCTTTCCTATTTTAAACGTTCCATCCTTACATAAATCTAGAAACAGAAACATTAGACATTACACAATAACTTTCAGGGCCATTACCCTGCAAATATATGGCTTGTTTTGTAAGCCGGTGACAGGATGTATGATTGATAAACAGCTAAGAAAATGAACAGAGGGCGGTGTGTAAATTGAGGGCAGTGTATATATTTCCCCTCTGCCATATGCAGGCGATCACCCACACACCACCTCATGTGATTGTTGGAGATTATATAGGCCGGAGTTGTTTTGGTTTTCCAGCCTGTATGTGTGTATGGATGAGTGGGTGTGTGAGCGACTGACTGTTTTAGAAAGACACATTCTGGACAGTGTTGTGTGTGTGTATGTGTGTGCCTGGGCCTGCAGTTAGAGAGTGACAGTGTTGTGTGTATGTGTGTGCCTGGGCCTGCAGTTAGAGAGTGACAGTGTTGTGTGTGTGTGTGTGTGTGTGCCTGGGCCTGCAGTTAGACAGTGACAGTGTTGTGTGTGTGTGTGTGTGCCTGGGCCTGCAGTTAGAGAGTGACAGTGTTGTGTGTGTGTGTGTGTGTGTGTGTGTGTGGGTCAGACAGCTTAAGGGGGTTGTTTTCCTCGGAAGCAGACGGTCATCATTGGATTCATCTTATCTCATGTCTGGGGCTTCCAGAGAGCTGAGCAGGCAATACACACACATTCCCCTGTGCTGAGTCATAGCTTGTGTGTCAGAGTTACTGGAATATCCCTCATATCAATACTCTCACATAGGGATGCCTCTTGTCTGCCCCGGCCAAACTCTGACAGTGATTACTGCAGAATTTACACACCCAACATTCACCAAGACCCAGTTTCCAAACAGCAACACACAGACGCGCCAACAACAGCCAACTCTGACTCACCTATGACTTCCACGGCCTGTCAGCCCATCTCTCTCACACAGGGGCTGCCTCGTCTGCCTGTCTGCCTCGTCTGCCTGTCCCCCTCAGACAGGGGCTGCCTCGTCTGCCTGTCTGCCTGTCTGCCTCGTCTGCCTGTCCCCCTCAGACAGGGGCTGCCTCGTCTGCCTCGTCTGCCTGTCCCCCTCAGACAGGGGCTGCCTCGTCTGCCTGTCTGCCTCGTCTGCCTGTCCCCCTCAGACAGGGGCTGCCTCGTCTTCCTGTCTGCCTCGTCTGCCTGTCCCCCTCAGACGGGCTGAGGGCAGGGGCCTCGTCTGTGCGTATCTGCCTGTCTCACCAGGGACAGATTGACCAGACTGGACCTCATGAAGCAGTCAAGTGAAAGCAAGGTGATCCTGCCCCGTGTTTCACTCCCTCTCAGAGTGTGTGTGTGTGTGTGTCTGTGTGTGTGCAGGACAGCCTCACCACACAGCCAAGCTGCTGGGCTGTAGTCAAATTGTGAATGAAGGAAGTAAAGGAATCAGACCTGAGAGTATCCAGACTCCTGTAGTGATGCTATCACCAAAGGGAGGAACACATTCTCCCCGCAGGACCCACAGTGAGTGACATCAACACACGATACCTCAAACAACCCGCTCTGTTGCTCTGAATAGATGGTCTTCAGTGATAACAGATAGGTCAAGTGGCTCCATCCCTATAAAACGTACACTGTCAGACCAGCTTGCCTGAGAAACATCGATACCACACTGATGTGGACTCGGTGTGTGTTTGCTTGTGTGTGTTTTTTTCAGTTCCTTATTTGTTCCAGATGCAAACAGGAATACACTTGGACGTACGGAAATCTCAGAACCCAATCATGTCTCTCCTCCACAAGTGGAAGGTCGTGTCCATTATGTTTTTTTGGTTGAAAGTTTAAAAAGGAAAAGTAGTAAAAAAGTTTTTAAAACACTTTTTAAACATGAGTATCTGTACTTCTACTTGAGTGATCCTTCACACTGTATTGTAAGTAACAGAGGGCTTCACACACCCATAGAACTGCTCCTCAGCCAACCTCAACCCTTAAGGATCGATTTGCAGAACAGATTAGGGTGTAGATGGCAGAGCAGATTAGGGTGTAGATGGCAGAGCAGATTAGGGTGTAGATGGCAGAGCAGATTAGGGTGTAGATGGCAGAGCAGATTAGGGTGTAGATATCAGAGCAGATTAGGGTGTAGATGGCAGAGCAGATTAGGGTGTAGACGGCAGAGCAGATTAGGGTGTAGATATCAGAGCAGATTAGGGTGTAGATGGCAGAGCAGATTAGGGTGTAGATGGCAGAGCAGATTAGGGTGTAGATATCAGAGCAGATTAGGGTGTAGATGGCAGAGCAGATTAGGGTGTAGATGGCAGAGCAGATTAGGGTGTAGATATCAGAGCAGATTAGGGTGTAGACGGCAGAGCAGATTAGGGTGTAGACGGCAGAGCAGATTAGGGTGTAGACGGCAGAGCAGATTAGGGTGTAGATGGCAGAGCAGATTAGGGTGTAGATATCAGAGCAGATTAGGGTGTAGATGGCAGAGCAGATTAGGGTGTAGACGGCAGAGCAGATTAGGGTGTAGATGGCAGAGCAGATTAGGGTGTAGACGGCAGAGCAGATTAGGGTGTAGATGGCAGAGCAGATTAGGGTGTAGACTGGTGAGGATGCCGGCTGGTCCAGGTATAGATGTTTGTCAGGGTCAGCGGAGGTTGCAGCCACACTGGAAATTCATCTCCACCGTCACACATACTCACACAACCCCTATTTATAGACAGGCCTCCTCTGGGCATCCTATTCTGCATCCAGTCTGTGTGAGTTTGTTTCTTATTGGGTGTTTCTGTGGGTATGTGTGTGTGTTTGTGTGTGTTTTCTTGGTAGGAGGATCCTGAGGAGTACAGTGTTTGGGAAGGTGCCATCACAGACACAAAGCAGAGCCCACAGGGATGGGCCAATGACCTTATATGGATCTGTATTTAGCAGAACCTTTTGAAAATGTGGGATGCACACACACACGCACACACACACAGGTAGGCCTGTGTGTGTGTGCTCACTATGTGTCCTTAGATTAACTGGAGCCCCTGTTAGCTGTTGAGTGGTACAGTAAAACATATTTTAGATGTTTTATGTGTGTGTGTATGTGTGTCTGTGGTCTAACTGTCTGTCTGTGATCGATGGGAGGGTGCAGGCAGTTTGTGTGAGTGTCTGTGTGCGTGAGAGCCTCAACTGTATCCTCATATTTTTGCCCAGACTGTCTGATTTCCTGTGAGTATTACAGAGGATTTCCCTGAACAGACCTCTCTCCGGCACGCTGGTCTGGGGTGAGAGGCCCACCTTAGGCCCAGCTGCATCCTCCCTTCCCCTCCCCTCCCTGGGCACTCTGCAGGATGCCAGCTCTGACATGACCTGGCTGTTTTTCTGGATGGGCTTTTGTCTTTTGCAGACCTGGGTTTTGAAAGGATGTGTTTTTGTCCTGTCTGTCAGATAGTGGGTTCGTCCATGAAGTTGTTTAGTTTCAAGGGCTTTTTTAGGGGATGAACTGTTCTATTGTGATCGTTAGGATGTGGTGAGGATGTTTGCTTTGGATCACCCCCTCTTCTCGTTTGGTGGGCTGGGTGGGGTGTGTGTGTGTGTGTGCTGGGTGGGGTGTGTGTGTGTGTGTGTGCTGGGTGGGGTGTGTGTGTGCTGGGTGGGGTGTGTGGGCTGGGTGGGGTGTGTGTGTGTGTGTGTGTGTGTGTGTGTGTGTGGTGAGGGGGTGGTTCCTGTTGGTCACACATGTACAACAACACAAACAGCACATATAAACACACAAACTCACACGCACACTGCAGATAACCAGACATGTCCTCATCTTCCTCCTCCTCCTGTTCCATTTACTCTCTGCATCTTCATCCTATATGTCCTCCATCTCCTCCATCTCCTCCTCCATCTCCTCCTCCTGTTCTCAGTTCTTTCCCAGAAAACGGCTCTACTGAGTTATACATCCAAGCCCTCACTTCATGCAAGGTCCCAATAACCCATAAATACTTTCATGAGACCCCGTAAGCCATGTCTTACGAGCAGATTTTACACAACGTGTATTAAGTGTGTATGAACTGAGCAGGGCTGGAGACTCTCTGGTTCCTCTCTTTATAGACCACAGCTTTGTTTTTTATAAGTCTTTAAAAAATTCAGGGGAAATTTGAGCACCGTCACAATGATTGTCTCACTGTTGATGTGTCAACGTTAGTCAAGGACGTGACACAGCATGACATGGTGTGTCAGATATCAAGGAAATAAACCTCCCATCCAGACCCTAAACTATGCTGTGGTTTGTTTTATAACTTTTGGAGCAAAGGGCAGAAGATGTATGGGGAATCCATGGATGGTGTTCTCCAGCCTGTTGTGATACTACATATTTTTATGTAATGTCTCTTACTTTAATTATGTGTAATCTTTACAGTAACAGGTTGCACACTCAGAGAAACTGACAGTTGACCAGAGAATCACTCCACCCTGTGGAAGGTTGAGGAGAGGAGGAGAGGAGAGGAGGAGAGGAGGAGAGTTTCTCCCTCGCTGCTGAATGTGGGCCAGTGTGCTCCTCCCCCTCCTCTTCCCCTCCCCCTCCTCCTCCCCTCCCCCTTCTCCTCCTCCCCTCCCCCTCCCCCTTCTCCTCCTCCCCCTCCTCCTCCCCCTTCTCCTTCTCCTTCTCTTCCACCTCCTCCCCTCCCTCCCTCCCCCCCATCCTCCTCCCCCTACCTCTCCTCCTCCCCCTCCTCCCCCTCCGCATGCTGCAGGGTCTACGGCCCTCACTAACTCCCTGAGTCTCACCGTATCACCCCGTACCCTCCTCTCCCTAGCCCCCCTCCCTCAGGGTTCACAGCCAGGCACCGCTGGGCTACTGTTGGTGGAGACGGTATCTATGGATGTCAGGGGCTGGAAAACATGTCTGAGAGAGACAGATGGGAGGAGAGGGGGAGAGGGAGAGACACAGAGAGGTAGAGTGAATCAGAGAGAGAGGCTCTCACAGGGGAAACCATTTTTATTTTATTTTTTCCACCTCTTTTTATTGACAGCACAGTTGACATATATTTTTTTATTTTGTATTTTTTTGCAACAGAGGCAGTCTGGGCCGAATCACCGGAGTGGAACCACCTGGTGTGTGACCCCCCCCCTCGACTCTTCCTGATTCCATGCTTGCCCCTCACCCCCCTCAGTACCCCCCCTCCCTCTTTCCCCTCTCCTCTCCCCCCCTCTTCTCCCTCCCCTCTACTGTATGCACTCAGTGACCAACTTTAAGAGTCACACAACATGCAGCTGGTCTTTATTACTTCCCATTTGGTCCATTGAAGCGTAATTACATTCTGACTTCATCCAAACCTTAGCCTGACCTCTGCTCTCCTGTCAGACACACACAGACACACACAGACAGACACATACAGACACACGCACACACAGACACATACATACATACACAGACACATACAGACACAGACACATACAGACACACACAAACAAAGACACACACAGACACCGTGAGATCATACTGAGCCATACTGGATCCAAACACAAATTCGACTCCTACTGGAAAACTTGAATGCAAGTTTATGTTTTTGTGTCCATGTGTGCATGTGTGTGGGTATGTCAATGTACACAAACCTGCGTGTGTGTGTGTGTGTACTGTGTGTGTGTTTATGTTGGACAGAAATGAGCCTCCTTCTGGTTTTCCTGTCCTTGGTTCTGCTAATTGGAAACGGTTGCTAATCAGTCACAAAATTTGACAATTTTTTTTTCTGTCTCCTGCCTCCTTCCCCATTCTTTCCTTTGGCCTCCCTAAACTCCCCCTCCCTCCGTACCCCCCCCCCCCCCCCCCCTCTCTCTCTCTCTTCTGTGGCGTTAGTCGGGATGATGATGTCATGGATTTTCAAGCTAACCATAAGGAGGTCCTTTTCCTTCCTTACAATTAACCAACAGGGTTTCCCCACATCAAACCAGCCGGGCCACGTCCCGCAGTAGGTCGACACTGAGCAGCCCGCCCAGGGTCTCCCCCACCGGGCCCCAGCCTCCACATCACCCCCCCGCCCAGGGTCTCCCCCACCGGGCCCCAGCCTCCACATCACCCCCCCGCCCAGGGTCTCCCCCACCGGGCCCCCAACCTCCACATCACCCCCCTGCCCAGGGTCTCCCCCACTGGGCCACCAGCCTCCACATCACCCCCCTGCCCTGGTTCTCCTCCGCTGGAGGGCCTGGCTCAGCTGCAATATGGATGGGGGCCAATTTTTGCTCGGTTGCAATATAATATTGGCCCAATTTTTCAAACATCACATTACTCAAACATCGGTTGGGAAGGATTGAATTTGATCTAAAATTCCTCATTCTGGATAGGGTAGAGGGTAGGGAAGCGTAGGATAGGGTAGAGGGTAGGGAAGCGTAGGATAGGGTAGAGCAGAAAGGGGTGGCTAGGTCATAGAGTATTGGGATCCAAGGTTGGGGGAATTAAATCAGCATACCAGAAGGTATCTCAGAAAAAGGTGGTTTAGATGAGCTATTGGTGCTTGTTTAACATATAGCTTGCTGGTTCTTGTGCTCCCGGCTTCACTGGGAGTGTAAAGACTCCTGGTACTAGGGGTGTGTGGTTGTAGTCCGTCATGTCTGACGCAGATTGCCTAATGTTTAGAAGGAAAGGCTGTCATCGTAATGTACTTCTGTCATGCTGCTCAGCACATAGCAAATATTTACCAGCACACAGCTTTCCATCTGGCACCCTCGGCACAAATAAACGCCGCTATGACTCACATCACTTTCTTCTGGTTTAGTCCGTTACAGAGATCCTGAGGATGTTTGGGAATTCCATCGTTGTTGTTGCTGTGTGTTTCCAGGCCAGGGCTGTGTGTCAGCCATGTTGCTGGCTGGCCTGCTGCAGACCTGCTTCAGTCACTACTCTGTCTGAAGCGTCTCAAACTTTTACTGCCTGCTGGAGGGTATGACAGAATGGACTAGATGAACCCAGATTGTATTGTGTTGCATTTAACAGGTTCCTTCTCATTTTGTGGCCTTTTCATGTGGCAGGATTCTATTTTTAGATCTGTTTCGCTCCGGTCGTGCGTTCCCCACCCTCCAGCTGCACCAGGAATATCCCTCTTCTTGTGTGACTCTTACCCACACGACATGGAAGGGTTTTGGTGATGTCAGATTGCCGCCACTCTAGTGAGTTAGGTCACTGTTGCTTCCAAGGAACACACACTACATTTACATTTAGTCATTTAGCAGACGCTCTTATCCAGAGCGACTTACAGTAAGTACAGGGACATTCCCCCCGAAGCAAGTAGGGTGAAGTGCCTTGCCCAAGGACACAACGTCAATTGACACGGCCGGGAATCGAACTGGCAACCTTCAGATTACTAGCCCGACTCCCTCACCGCTCAGCCATCTGACACTATGGATTCTCCATCTAACCCTACACACACCCTCAAACCCAAGTTGGACTGCTCTTACCTCATTGGCCAATAAACAAAACCATGCCCATTTTCACTGGAATCACAAAGGTGGGGATTCCGTGTGCAACACTGTACAGAGAAGCAATTTCTTTCTAAACCACTCTGTAGTTTCAGTTTGGGTTCCTTTCCTCCTCTGTCCTTGTCTTGCTCCTGCTCTGCCTGTTAGGAGGATTAATCCGTGTCAGTGGCCAATGCTAGGCCAGATTTAGCCACCTGCTAGCTGCATGCTTGGGTGATCATTTTTGATGGTTCTTTGTGCGTGATAGAGAACCTGTGATGAAGAAGACTGCCCTGGGGAAGTACATCCAGCTATAGGTTGGTCCTCCTCACCTCCTCCTCACCTCCTCACCTCTTCCTCACCTCTTCCTCACCACCTCCTCCTCACCTCCTCACCTCCTCCTCACTCCCACTCTCTTCTTCTCCCTCCTTCCCTTCTATTTATGACGGTTACCTTAGACCCCATGTCTATTACCGAGAGACTCGGGTGCCTGTGTGTATGCATGTGTATGTGAGCGTGTGTGTGCGTGTGCAAGAGAGAGTGTACGTGAGTGTGTGTTTCAAAGCCCAGATAATCTGTGCAACATACAACTCACTTATTTGAAGGTTGTGACATCATGCTGAGTGGCAACACCATCCTGCTTTTGCTCCCTTAAATATTTCCCTCTGCAGAAACTGCCAGACTAAAATACGCTGCACGCATCAGTGAGCTGACACAGCGTGACCTGACACAGCGTGACCAAGCAAGGCGTTCAGCCCACACGTGTACATTTTACATAAACGTCTCGAAATAATGCCGGTCTAAAATGTCAGTTGTCTCGTGTCTAGTTTTTGAGGGTTATCATAGCCAGCGGAAGGGAGTTTGAGCCGAGGCAGGCCATGAGAGGACCATGAGAGGACCATGAGAGGGTCATGAGAGGACCATGAGAGGGTCATGAGAGGACCATGAGAGGGTCATGAGAGGACCATGAGAGGGCCATGAGAGGACCATGAGAGGACCATGATAGGGTCATGAGAGGACCAAGAGAGGGTCATGAGAGGACCATGAGAGGACCATGAAAGGGTCATGAGAGGGCCATGAGTGGACCATGAGAGGACCATGAGAGGACCATGAGAGGACCATGAGAGGGTCATGAGAGGGTCATGAGAGGACCATGAGAGGACCATGAGAGGGTCATGAGAGGGTCATGAGAGGACCATGAGAGGGTCATGAGAGGGTCATGAGAGGACCATGAGAGGGCCATGAGAGGACCATGAGAGGACCATGAGAGGGTCATGAGAGGGTCATGAGAGGACCAAGAGAGGACCAAGAGAGGGTCATGAGAGGACCATGAGAGGACCATGAGAGGACCATGAGAGGGTCATGAGAGGACCATGAGAGGGTCATGAGAGGACCATGAGAGGGTCATGAAAGGGTCATGAGAGGACCATGAGAGGACCATGAGAGGACCATGAAAGGGTCATGAGAGGACCATGAGAGGACCATGAGAGGACCATGAGAGGGTCATGAGAGGACCATGAGAGGGTATGAGCTGGAACGAGAGCATGTATGTGTCCCACTGTTTCCGGGGCCAGGGGCCATGCAAGGAGCCGCTGTTCAATCCAGATGAATAGGTGGTTATATAAGGTCTGGCACAATTGCAAAGTTATGTTTACGTTGCTACACAACAATCCTCCTCCTTTGAAAAAATAAACAATAATTATACAAATGACCAAATGTGTTGGGGAATGTAAAAATATGGCTTTGAGGTGGGACAGTATGCACACATGATTCCCATACCTTCAGAAAAGGATGTCTAAAAACAAGACCACTGTGGTCGAGGTGTAGAAATGTTTTATTGCATGACTGTGTTTGCACAGTGACATGACAAAATACATGTGTTA